>NC_037688.1:54189885-54222464 GCF_003255815.1 Theropithecus gelada
TTTTTTTTTTTTTTTTTTTTTTTTTTTTGAGACGGAGTCTCGCTCTGCCGCCCAGGCTGGAGTGCAGTGGCCGGATCTCAGCTCACTGCAAGCTCCGCCTCCCGGGTTCACGCCATTCTCCTGCCTCAGCCTCCCGAGTAGTTGGGACTACAGGCGCCCGCCACCGCGCCCGGCTATTTTTTTGTATTTTTTTAGTAGAGACGGGGTTTCACCGTGTTAGCCAGGATGGTCTCGATCTCCTGACCTCGTGATCCGCCCGTCTTGGCCTCCCAAAGTGCTGGGATTACAGGCTTGAGCCACCGCGCCCGGCCTTCATTTTTGTATTTTTAGTAGAGAGGGTTTCACCCTGTTGGCCAGGATGGTCTCAGTCTCTTGACCTGGTGATCCGTCCACCTCGGCCTCCCAAAGTGCTAGTATTACAGGCATGAGCCAACCTCACTGGGCCTTTTTTTTTTTTTTGAAACGAAGTCTCACTTTTGTTGCCCAAGCTGGAGTGCAGTGGTGTGATCTCGGCTCACTGCAACCTCTGCCTCCTAGGTTCAAGCTATTCTCCTGCCTTAGCCTCCCCAGCAGTTGGGATTACAGGTGCCCATCACCATGCCTGGCTAATTTTTGTATTTTTAGTAGAGATGGGGTTTTGCCATGTTGGCCAGGCTGCTCTCGAACTCCTGACCTCAGGTGATCCACCACCCTCGGCCTCCCAAAGTGCTGGGATTACAGGCATGAGCCACTGCGCCCAGCCGAATTTCTAAATTTTTGATACAGATTGGGTCTTTCTATGTTGCCCAAGCTGGTTTTGAACTCCTAGCCTAAAGCAGTCTTCCCACCTCAGCCTCCCAGAGTGTTGGGATTACAGGTGTAAGCCATCACACCTGCCCTGGAGCCTCTTGTTTTAGAGACACTTCCCAGCAGCTCCTGGCATCTAGGTGGTGTGGTGACATCATGGAGTGTTCAGGAGGTGGCCAGTCCCTGAAGCCCACACCGGACCCTCTTCTGCCTTGCAGGTTGCCTGCGGACGCGCTGGGCCTCTGTCCTGCTGCTGCTGAGCTCCCTGGTGTCTCTCGCTGGTTCTGTCTACCTGGCCTGGATCCTGTTCTTCGTGCTCTATGATTTCTGCATCGTTTGCATCACCACCTATGCCATCAATGTGGGCCTGATGTGGCTCAGTTTCCGGAAGGTCCAAGAACCCCAGGGCAAGGCTAAGAGGCACTGAACCCTCACCCCAAGCCAGGCTGGTCTCGTCTGCTTTGCTTTGGCATGTGAGCCTTGCCCAAGGGGGCATATCTGGGTCCCTAGAAGGCCCTAGATGGGGGGCCTTCTAGAGTCCCCCCTCCTCCTGCCATACCTGCACACGACAATGGACCAAATGTGCCACACACTTGCTCTTTTTTCCACCCAGTGCCTCTGACTCTGTCCCCAAGGGCTGGTCTCCAAAGCTCTTGCCATTGCCCAGGGAGGGAAGGTTCTGAGCAATAAAGTTTCTTAGATCAATCAGCCAAGTCTGAACCATGTGTCTGCCACGGACTGTGGTGCTGGGCCTCCCTCAGTGTTGCCTTCTCTGGAGCTGGGAAGGGTGAGTCAGAGGGAGAATGGAGGGCCTGCTGGGAAGGGTGGTTATGCGTAGTCTCATCTCCAGCATGTGGAGTCAGCAAGGCCTGGCGTGCCATCGGCCCCCACCCCCAGGAAACAGGCTGGCAGCTCGCTCCTGCTGCCCACAGGAGCCAGGCCTCCTCTCCTGGGAAGGCTGAGCACACACCTGCAAGGGCAGGCTGCCCTTCTGGTTCTGTAAATGCTTGCTGGGAAGTTTTTCCTTGAGTTTAACTTTAACCCCTCCAGTTGCCTCATTGACCATCCCAAGCCAGTATTGGTAGCCCTGGAGGCCCAGGGCCAGGTTCTGAAGGTTTTTGTTTTGCCTATTATGCCCTGACCACTTACCTACATGCCAAGCACTGTTTAAAAACTTGTGTTGGCTGGGTGCGGTGGCTCACACCTGTAATCCCTGCACTTTGGGAGGCCAAGGCAGGAGGATCACTTGAGGTCGGGAGTTCCAGACCAGCCTGAGCAAAATAGTGAGACCCCTGCCTCTACAAAAAAAAAAAAAAAAAATTAGCCAGGGTTGGTGGTATGCACCTGTAGTCCCAACTAATCGGGAAGCTGGTAGGAAGATCGTTTGAGCCCAGAAGGTTGAGGCTGCGGTGAGCCATGATCACTGCACTCCAGCCTGAGCAACAGAGCAAGACCGTCTCAAAAAAAAAACAACCGGCCGGGCGCGGTGGCTCAAGCCTGTAATCCCAGCACTTTGGGAGGCCGAGATGGGTGGATCACAAGGTCAGGAGATCGAGACCATCCTGCCTAACACTGTGAAACCCCGTCTCTACTAAAAATACAAAAAAAAAAAAACTAGCCGGGCTCGGTGGCGGGCGCCTGTAGTCCCAGCTACTCGGGAGGCTGAGGCAGGAGAATGGCGTAAACCCAGGAGGTGGAGCTTGCAGTGAGCTGAAATCCGGCCACTGCACTCCAGCCTGGGCGACAGAGCGAGACTCCGTCTCAAAAAAAAAAAAAAAACAAACCAGCAACTTGTGTTAACATGTTAAACTCATTTAATCTTTACAGTGATGTATGAGGTGCATACTGTTATTACCCCTATCTTGATGATAGGGACAGAGAGGCTAAGTAGTATGCCTGAGATCACACAGCTACTGCAGGACGCTCTCAGGATTTGCATCCACCTGGTCCATCTGGCTCCAGCATCTATATGCTTTTTTTTGTTGGTTTGTTTTGAGACAGAGTTTTGCTCTTGTTGCCCAGGCTGGAGTGCAGTGGCACAATTTCAGCTCACCACAACCTCCGCCTCCCGGGTTCAAGCGATTCTCCTGCCTCAGCCTCCTGAGTAGCTGGGATTACAGGCACCCACCACCATGCTGGGCTAATTTTGTATTTTTGGTAGAGACAGGGTTTCTCCATGTTGGTCAGGCTGGTCTCGAACTCACCACCTCAGGTGATCCGCCTGCCTTGGCCTCCCAAAGTGCTGGGATTACAGGCGTGAGCCACCGTGCCTGGCCAGCATCTATATACTAAACCCTACCCGCAACTGCCTCTGTCTTGGGGTCAGGGTTCTTGAACGGTCTGGGCCAGCCTGAGTTAGGAGTGGGAAGAGGAAGAGGAGGCACGCGCCCAAGTGTTCTTCCCGCCTGACCGAGTCCTCCAGTGCCTGTGAGGAAGGTGGGCACTGCTGTCACCCTGTTTCCCGGGAAGCCCGCAGGCCCAGGGAGATACTGGGATTTGCCAAAGGCTCACAGTGAGCAAGCAGCAGTGGGTGCTGGCCCCTCGACACCCAGCCTGGCACACACTGTCTCTGAGTAGACCTGGGAGAGGGCATGTGAAACCCACCTGGCCATGGCTGGAAGAGAAGTGGGGGAGTGGAAATGAAAAGTGGAGACCGGGAGGAGCTGCCTACGTGCCCCTCCACAGTTCCAGGATGGCGCTTTCATGCTGGGAGTGAGCTTGCCCTGTGCCAGGCTGTCATCGAGTCGTTTTCCATTCAACAACTGTTTCTCAGACAAGGTGCAGGCAGGTTAGCTCTCCCAGGCCACTCAAGTAGTAAGGAAATAGATTTAAACCCTGACAGTTTGGCTCTGCAGCTGAGGCCCAGAGAGGGGTAGTGACAAGCCCAGGGTCACACAGCCACAGTCCCAGAGCTAGGAACTGCTGGCTAAGGCAAGCAGAGAGCTGACTCCTAGCCAACTGGGGGTGGAGCAGAGGTGGAGCCAGGGAGACCCAGGTGGCCTCTCTGAGAGCGGAGCACAGGCGGCAGAGTGGCCCGGGGCAGCATGAAGTGGAGCTGGGGCCCAGTGCTGCTCTTCGCGGGTGCCACGGTCCTCATGGAGGGTAAGCCGCCGTGCGTGGGGGTATGGGGGTGGCCTGGTGGGGGCTCAGGGGCCATCTCTGCCCCAGCAGTCCCTGCTCCTTGGTGGGGGGACTGCCTGTGGGCGACAGTCCGCCAGTGGGGATGTAACTCCGTGGGACTCTGTGGGGCGGTATATGTGGCCACCTGCGTCAACATGGATGAGATTTTCTCGGGCCAGCTGCAGTTTGCATTGGCGGGGCCTGTGGTCTTTGTGTGTGTGGTGCTGCCTGTGTGTGTCCTATACCCACCTCCCCCTCGACTTCCACAATAACCTCAGGCAAACTCGGGGCTCCTCTGGCCTCAGTTTCCCTTTCTTTTCATCTATCCTCTGGGCAGCCTGGCTCAGCTGTCTCATGGGGGTGCCTGTGTGCCTGTGAGGGGTGGCGGGCAGGGGCCCTCTCTCTGGCGAGCTCTCAGGCAGTTTCTGGGAAGGTGGGGAAGACTGAGTCTCTAGACCAGGGTGAGGTAAGTCTCCATTTCTTGGGGCCCTCCCCCCTTGGAAATGACGCAGGCCTCTAATCCTTCTTTTAGGCCTCTGCTGCTGAGAGGACAATTAAGCTAATGCTCTCCACACACAGAGGCCGCCTCCCTGACTCAGTGGCGGGGGCAGGAGTTGGGGGTTCTGAAGCCTGGAGGAGGGTTGGCCTACTCCCAAGCTGAACCTCCAGCCCTGGAGTGCTGAGCACAGCTGAAGGAGAATTAATTACTGAGTGTGAATGCTGAATAGGTTCCAATAAAAGCTGTCTCGACCTCATATAAATATTTTCATTCTGGGAGGGGCTGGTGAGGTAATCAGAGTCACAAGCAAGGACCCTGGGCCCGCCCCCCAGCCCATCCCCTCTCCTCCCCAAAGCTAGGCAGGCCTGGAGTCTCACCTGTGTCTCTCTCTTCCCAGGTCTTCAAGCCGCTCAGCGTGGTAAGGTCTGGGGATGCGGGGCCTGGGCCTTACTTGGGTCTGG
This sequence comes from Theropithecus gelada, assembly GCF_003255815.1. NCBI lineage: Eukaryota > Metazoa > Chordata > Mammalia > Primates > Cercopithecidae > Theropithecus > Theropithecus gelada. The sequence goes on from NC_037688.1 coordinate 54,194,752, forward strand.
GTTGGGACTGGGGTGAGGTCAGGACAGGGATCTGCTGTCATTGTGACCCAACCCTCTCCACAGCCTGTGGACAGCGTGGCCCCGGTCCCCCCAAGCCTCAGGAGGGCAACACAGTCCCCGGCGAGTGGCCCTGGCAGGCCAGTGTGAGGAGGCAGGGAGCCCACATCTGCAGCGGCTCCCTGGTGGCGGACACCTGGGTCCTCACCGCTGCCCACTGCTTTGAAAAGTAAGTCATGGCTGGGATCAGGCAGGGTCTCTGGCTCTGGAGGATGGATGATTTGTCTCAAGCCCCACAAGGCTAGTCCTTACCTCTAGAGTAATAATAAAGTACCACTTACTGAGAATCTGCCATGTACTGGGTACATATTGTCAAGTGAATTGTAACAACCACCTTTCAACCTTAGGACTAGAGAACTGGCACAGGCATCCACACCGCCGAGCCTAATTAGGGGGCTCTTTCACCCCCTGGGATGGGAACAGCCCCATTAGGGCTGAGAGGCGCAGGCACTTTGGAACTCTACAGGTTTGGAGTATAGGTAGAAGATTTACAAATGAGAAAACAGGTTGCAAGGGAATGACCTTGCTTAAAGTCACAGACGGAGGCTGGGCACAGTAGCTCACGCCTATAATCCCAGCACTTTGGGAGGCCAAGGAGGGAGGATCGCTTGAGCCCAAGAGTTCAAGACTAGCCTGGGCAACATAGCAAGACCATGTCTCTACAAAAAATATAAAACTAGCCAGGCATGGTGGTGCACACCTGTAGTCCCAGCTACTCACGAGGCTGAGGTGGGAGGATCGCTTGAGCCTGGAAGGTCAAGGCTTGCAGTGAGTCGTGGTCATGCCACTGCACTGCAGCCTGGGCAACAGGACGAGACCCTACCTCAAAAAGAAAAAGCCGTGGAGTGCTCTCTGCTATCTTCCACCTACCTGTGGGATCTCCCATGGTGTCACTGTCTCCCCTTGTACTCAGCAGCCTGGACCTTTTCCTTCCCCTTCCAGGGCAGCAGAGATAGAACTGAACTCCTGGTCAGTGGTCCTGGGTTCTCTGCAGCGTGAGGGACTCAGCCCTGGGGCCGAAGAGGTGGGGGTGGCTGCCCTGCAGTTGCCCAGGGCCTATAACCACTATAGCCAGGGCTCAGACCTGGCCCTGCTGCGGCTCACCCACCCCGTGACCCACACACCCCTCTGCCTGCCCCAGCCTGCCCATCGCTTCCCCTTTGGAGCCTCCTGCTGGGCCACTGGCTGGGATCAGGACACCGGTGATGGTAAGTGCTGGCCCAGACTGAAGCTCGGAGAGGCACTCTGCTTGCCCAGCGTCACCATCTCAGCTCCCAACTGTCCTGGCTTCCAGTCTCCCTTGCTTCTCAGATCCCAGACTCCAGCCCCAGCCCCGTCTCTTTCATTAGCTCCTGGGACCCTACGGAATCTGCGCCTGCGTCTCATCAGTCGCCCCACATGTAACTGCATCTACAACCAGCTGCACCAGCGACACCTGTCTAACCCGGCCCAGCCTGGGATGCTATGTGGGGGCCCCCAGCCTGGGGTGCAGGGGCCCTGTCAGGTCTGATGGGGAGGAGAGAAGGAGCAGAAGGGGAGAGGCCTAGCCCTGGGCTGGGGGTTGGACTCACAGGACTGGGGGAAAGGGCTGCAATCAGAGGGTATCTGCCATAGCTGGGCTCAGGCATCTGTCCTTGACTTTGTTGCCTGGCTCCAGGGAGATTCCGGGGGCCCTGTGCTGTGCCTCGAGCCCGATGGACACTGGGTTCAGGCTGGCATCATCAGCTTTGCATCAAGCTGTGCCCAGGAGGACGCTCCTGTGCTGCTGACCAACACAGCTGCTCACAGTTCCTGGTTGCAGGCTCGAGTTCAGGGGGCGGCTTTCCTGGCCCAGAGCCCAGAGACCCCAGAGATGAGTGACGAGGACAGCTGTGTAGGTATGAGCGGGGCATGCTGGCAGTGGGTAGAAGCCACTGTGAAGCAAACCTTAGTTAGGACTAGAGAACTGGCACAGGCATCCACACCGCCGAGCCTAATTAGGGGGCTCTTTCACCCCCTGGGATGGGAACAGCCCCATTAGGGCTGAGAGGCGCAGGCACTTTGGAACTCTACAGGTTTGGAGTTTAGGTGAGAAGAGGAATCTCTGAGACCTGACTTGGGTTTCTGGGGAAGTGGCAAGCTTCCAGCAGGGACCCAGCGAGCCTGCACAGGGTAGGGCTCCCAGTCAGAATTCCGGCATTAAGTGACTGGCATGCAAATTGAATGCAAAATAATTCCTGGGACGGATATTATGTCTTGATGGTAAGAGATGCACTAATGAGCCAGGAATATGGGAGGCAGGCCCAGCCTGGAGGGTGCAGACGGGTGGGGCGGGGGAGTGATGAGTAGGGGCATTCCCATGAGGCTGGGACCGAGGTCCCATCAGACCGACAAGGCTAAAAGCTCAGGCCCTAGCTTGTGAATCCCAAGTCTGCCACTTGCCTGTAGTTACAGAACGAGGAAGTCATTTAACCTCTCTGGAACTTTGGTTACCTTCAGTAATGAGGGGAACAAAATTCAATTTCAAAAGATATTGTGAGAATTTGACGAGAAGCGGGAAACACTTAGCAAGAAGTCAGATGAGGCACTCATCTGTTTCAGCCTGTGGATCCTTGAGGACAGCAGGTCCCCAGGCAGGAGCACCCTCCCCGTGGCCCTGGGATGCCAGACTGATGCACCAGGGGCAGCTGGCCTGTGGCGGAGCCCTGGTGTCAGAGGAGACAGTGCTGACTGCTGCCCACTGCTTCATTGGGTGAGTCTTGGATCCCTCTCCACTGCGCCCCCTGTCCCTGCCGGCAGCCCTGTCACCTGGTGCCGTCCACACTGCCTCTGCATAGGCGCCAGGCCCCAGAGGAATGGAGCGTAGGGCTGGGGACCAGACCGGAGGAGTGGGGCCTGAAGCAGCTCATCCTGCATGGGGCCTACACCCACCCCGAGGGGGGCTACGACGTGGCCCTCCTGCTGCTGGCCCAGCCTGTGACACTGGGCGCCAGCCTGCGGCCCCTCTGCCTGCCCTATGCTGACCACCACCTGCCTGACGGGGAGCGCGGCTGGGTCCTGGGACGGGCCCGCCCAGGAGCAGGTAGGTGGGCATGGGGCCAGGGCCACTGTCCATCCAGCCTGCAGGCCGGAGCAGCCAGCTTTCCCTTGCTCCACAGGCATCAGCTCCCCCCAGACAGTGCCCGTGACCCTCCTGGGGCCTAGGGCCTGCAGCCGGCTGCATACAGCTCCTGGGGGTGACGGCAGCACTATTCTGCCGGGGATGGTGTGTACCAGTGCTGTGGGTGAGCTGCCCAGCTGTGAGGTGAGCCCCAGGCCCCCACGCCTTACCTAATAGGCCCCTGGCATCCCCTCACCCAATAGCTCAAGAACGGACCTTCTAGGCTTGGCCTCTGGACCCACCTCCCACCTGAAACTAGGCCTTTTTGCCAGTTAGCTCACAAACAGCCAGAGCCTCCATAGCCCACTCTGCCATTCTGCACAGCTGCCTGTAAAGTCACCCAGTGTCACCTGACCCCTGACAGGGCCTGTCTGGGGCACCACTGGTGCATGAGGTGAGGGGCACGTGGTTCCTGGCCGGGCTGCACAGCTTCGGAGATGCTTGCCAAGGCCCCACCAGGCCGGCGGTCTTCACTGCGCTCCCTGCCTACGAGGACTGGGTCAGCAGTTTGGACTGGCAAGTCTACTTCGCCGAGGAGCCAGAGCCCGAGGCCGAGCCTGGAAGCTGCCTGGCCAACATGAGTATGTGGCCCTGGGACCTCCTGCCAAACCCTGCCTCTCCAGGACCCTTCTCTCTCCAGTGAGGGGGTGCGTCGTTCTAACCCACTCCAGCTGCCCTGGGTAGTGTGGAGCAATAGGCAGACCCATTTGATTCAGATTCTGGTTCTTTGTCATTGCGTCACTTGGAGCAGGCCGCTCAATCGCTTTGAGCCTCAGTATTCTCATCTGTCATGGCAGCCAAGACAGACCCTGTTCCTTTGAGGAATGGGAGAGAGAGAGGGAGGGACCAAAGCCATGAGGGTGAGGACAACTCCACACTCCTTCCTTCCTCACAGGCCAACCAGCCAGCTGCTGACAGGGGACCTGGCCGTTCTCAGGACAAGAGAATGCAGACAGGCAAACAGCATTACTGCCCCTGCCCTCCCCACCTTGCCATGTGTGATTCCAGGCACCAGGGCAGGCCCAGAAGCCCAGCAGCTGTAGGAAGGAACCTGTCTGGGGCCACAGGTGCCCACTCCCCACCCTGCAGGACAGCGGTGTCTGTGGACACTCCCACACCCAGCTCTGCTCCCACACAGGCATCCCAGCTTTCCTCCTCCTTTACCCTTTCAGATACAATCACGCCAGCCATGTGTTTTGAAAATTTCTTTTTTTGGGGGGCAGCAGTTTTCCTTTTTTTAAACTTAAATAAATTGTTACAAAATAGACTTTAGAAAATAAGTTACAAATTGTAGCAAAAGGCTCCCTTCCACAGGCAACTTTCCCACCTGTGAGGCTCTGCATCCAACTCTCCCTGGTGTTACAATCTGGCTGCTGAGGGTGGCACAGCATCTCGGCAGAGGCTGGCACTGGGAAGAGCATGGTGACGAGGCTGGTGGAAGGAGGTCCTTCAAGGACAGGGACACGAGGAACACCCCACACCCTCCTTGGGAAAGAAGCCAGATCTGGGTCCTCTTCACAAGGGGAGAGGAGAAGATATGGGGATGCCTCAACTACTCCTGAGAAAACGTGGAGATCAAGCCCCTCCCTGCACGCGCTCCCTCCCCCAGATTCTGATCTTTGGAGACTTGAAGTTCAGAGGGAGAAGCTGAGGTCTGCAGGCCACTGGGGTGAAGGATCCAGGAGTGGGGTCGTGGGGGTGGGTGGAGGGGGCAATGACAAGTCCCCTCTGCCCGTCGCTGGTGCCACTGGGGCTCCTGGGGAGAGAGAGAGGAGGTCACCGACTGAGGGGCAGACCCCACACAGCGTGTACCCTGTCCCAGCCCTGCAGGCCATTCCCCCGCCCCTGGCCCCAGAGGCCCAGATGAGAACAGGAATTCTAGGCCTCCTAATTATTTTCCCAGTCCTTGCAAACTGGCTCCTCGATCATATCCCTTGAGGTCATGAGAAATCTTCTATCCTTAAAGCCATTCCTTCAGCTCTCAGGTGACTCCCACCCGCCCTCTGCTCTGACAAGACCCATCAAGGGCCCACCATCTCAGGGCCACCCACCCTCGAGGGCCACTAGATGGAATGGGCCCACCTCTACTAGAGAAGGTGGAGAGGCCAGCCCAGGTCCTGCTGAGGGAACCGGCCGCCCTACTCCCCGGCAGCCACAGCCTCCAGCAGTGCTGGGTGGAGGCGATTGCCCACAGAGATGCCCTCTGATCAGGGATGTGACACGGGATAATGACTGTTGTTGCTGCAACTGGGTCTGGACTTCAAAGAAACAATTATCTGTGACTCAGTCCTCCAGTTAAAAGTGTGCAGAGGGTGGCGGGGTGTGCAGGTGGAAAGAGTGGTTTGGCTGGATCCTAAAAAGGCCGTTGGCAGCAGAGGGAGAAGGGGCTGAATTAAGTTTAGAGAAGAGACGGGAGCAACACTGACAGGGAAGGACCAGAGGTCTAGTTCACAAGGAGAGGGGCAGCAGAGACAAGGCGCAGGGAAAGAGGGACAGGGAGTAGGGTGCCAACCAGTGACCCGGTTTCCATGGCCAAGTCAGCAGGCGAGCTGTGGAGCCCATGCCCCATCCCTTGTTCCCTGGCACCCGGCCTGCTCTAGGGAAGAATGGAACCTAGACCAAACCAATGGCGTCCTCTATTCCTCTGGAAGTCATTGCATTACCGGCTGACTCAGGAGCATTTCCAGACACAGCAGCCAGGGGGTACCCAGCGACCTTCCCCCGAACAGAAAGACCATTCCACTCTGGCTACAGTGTAATGGAGGACCCCAGGCAGCAGCCTCAGCCTGACCATGCCCCCACCTTGACCACGCCCCCACGTGTTGCCCAACCCACCCTGCTATTTGTTATACCTGATCTGGGGGTGCTCAGCTAGTTTTCTCACCCCATAGCCAAGCCCCCACCCACCTCTTAAAATCCCCGGGACTCTCTCCTCTCACTCCTTGCTCCCCCACCCACTTTGGGGCCAGGCTTCACCCTCCCCCGTGTGCCCACCTCCTCCTGGGACCCTTCATGCCCCCGTACCAGAGTTGGCCACTGTCCACTCCTCCTGGTGCTGCTGCTGGTGCTGCACAAAGCTGATTCGGCGGCGGAAGTGGCGGGGACAATGGGGACAGGTGAAAGGCCCCTCCCGGGGTGCGTGGACCCGCCCGTGACCCTCCAGCCGGGCAGCTGTTCGGAAGGCCTTGCCACAGATGCTGCAGCAGTGGCGCTTGGGGTCCGTGTGGATCCTGCTGTGGTTCTTAAGAGACAGCAGGTTAGGGAGAAGTTTGGGACAGAGGGAGCAGGGGTACAACCCTGTGGTGTGGGCCTTCTGGTGGTTCAGCAGGCTGCCAGCGTGGCGGTAGGAGCGCCCGCACTGGGCGCAGCGGAAGGGCCGCTCCTTGTCCTCAGCTGCCATGGACGTCACCACTTGTCCTCCCCTGGCTCTCTCCACACTCTCTCCTGGGCTTCCGGGGGTTTCTGATGGGGCCTCCCGGGCTTTCCCTTGACCAGGGAGAACCACCTCATCCTCCCCAGTTCTGGCTTTGGGATCTCTGGCCTCCTCCATCTGGGCTGGCACCTGGCTGTGGCCCAGGGCATGAGCCTGCAGGTGGCTGGCCAGTTCCTGGTGGGACTCAAAGGCCTTGCCACAGTCAGGACAGGTAAAGGTCTGGGCATCTATGTGGTTGTGGCTGTGGCTCTTTGTGGCCACAGGATTCAAGAACTCCTTGGAGCAGAGCAGGCAATAGTGTCGGTCTGTCTTGTGGGTGTTGTGGTTCAAGAGGCTGCCCGATTGGCAGTAAGTCTTGCCGCACTGGCTGCAAAAGGAGGAGTGGCTCCCTGGCTGCAGCTGAGAGCTATTGTCTCTGTTGTCCCAGCTATCCATGTGACTCAGAGTAGGTCCATTGAGCTGGCAGTCACCAGCATGGCAAGGACTCCTGTGGACACTGTCCTCTGGCTCCTCTGACCTGGTCAGGAACTGAGGAACCCAGCCTCCACTGTGATTCCCCAGTCCCCCACCTACTGGCCACCCACCTGCCTTCCCTGCATCCCAGGACAGTGGCTCTGGGGCTTTTGAGCTTGCTGCCCTGATGGGGCTCTGACTGCGCTCCCCTGGTCTCGGGACTCCATCCTCCAGCTGGGGTACTGGCTCAGCACCACCCAATTGGGCCTCTAGTCCCTGGCTACCAGCCAGGTTCGCCTCACTGGCTGCTGTGCCATCCAGGCCTCCCTGGCCATTGGCTGGCTCCCTTTCTGTCTCCTCCTCATGCTCCCGCAGGTGCCGTTCCAAAGATCCCCGGCCAGGGAAGCCGCGGCCACAGAGGGCGCAACGCACAGCTGAGCGCCTGGACCGTCCAGCCCGCCGCCGCCGATTCTCCGAGTGCAGCCTCTGGTGGTCCTTCAGGGCCATGCGGTTGGAGTAGGTCTTGGGGCAGGTGGGGCAGCTGTACTGGCCCGTCTCGTGGCTGCGCCGGTGGTTCAGGAGGCTGCCAGCATGGCGATAGGTCCGCCCGCACTGCCCACAGCGGAAGGGCCGATCTTCCCGAGTCGGCTTTCGGGTGCCCCCACCCCCACGTCGCTCCATGTGGACCCGCTGGTGGCTGGCCAGCTGTTTCCGCAGGCGGAAGGCCTTCCCACACTCACTGCAGCGGAAACGTCGGGGATCTGCATGGATGCGCCGGTGGTTCTTGAGGGACATGAGGTTTGAGAAGCCCTTGGAGCAGGCCTGACAGCCGAAGTGGCCGGTCTGGTGGCTCTGCCGGTGGTTGATGAGGCTGCCGGCATGCTTGTAGGATCGGCCACACACCTCACAGCTGAAGGGCCGCTCAGAGCTGGCTTCAGTCTGGCAGCCCTTCTCGGCAGTCTCCAGCCTGGGCTCTATCTCCTCCCCTTTCACAGTGGTCTCCTCCCACACCTCTTCTTTCATCCCGGCCACTTCCTCCTGGGGCTCCACTTTAAGTTTTTCCTGGAGCTTCTCGACTTCTGCCTGCCCCAGTCCCTCCTCTGCCATGTGCTGGGGCTTGCTGCTGCCTCCTTCTGGGGTGGGCCCAACCTGCAGCTCACTGCTACCTCCTGCCTCTGGGATGGGCCCAACCTGGGGCTCAGAGCCTTTGCAGCGAGGGTGGTTCCGCAGATGATTACGGTAGGCAGCCAGGTTGGGGTAGCAGCGGGAGCAGACAGGGCAGAGAAAGTCTCCAGTCTGGTGGATCTTGCGGTGGTTCACCAGGCTGCCCCCATGGCGATAGGTCTTGCCACACTGGTTGCAGCGGAAGGGGCGGGGCTGAGCCTCCAGCAAACTTTCCCCACCCTGCATGCAGAGGCCGTCTCCCAAGGGGGTGCCTGCTCCCTCTTGAGACTTGGCATCTCCACCCTCTCCAGAGACAGAAGTCACTATGTCCTCCAAGACACTGCCCACAACCATCTCCGTGGCATCACCTGCCACTCCCAGGGGGCTGGGAGCCTTGTCTGCAGCAGTCCCAGAACTTTGACTTTGGTGGTGGCGCTCCAGGCTCCCCAGGTCATCGTAGGTCTGCCCGCAGCAGCCACAGATGTGCCCATACCCTGCACTGTCCAGTGCTTCCACCTCCCGCTGCAGCTGATTCAGCAGCTCTGCTTCCGAGAGCTGCAGTGGCGGGCTGCGTGCAGGGGCTGCCTCTGCCGCTCCTTCCTCTTCCCCCTCCTCCTCTGAGCCCTCAGTCATGCCAGAGGAGCTGTGGGCCTGGCGCCGGTGAAGCCTGTAGCCAGCCCGCCCGGGGAAGATCATGCCGCAGAGGCAGCAGAGGAAAGGCTGTGCTGAGGTCGCCTCCCCGGGCCTATGGTTCTGGAAGTGGCTGCGGAGGGCAGGCAGAGAGTCAAACTCCTTCGGGCAGAGGGAGCACTGATAGATGCCTGGTGGGTGGCAGGGCCTGTGGCTCAGCAGGCCAGTGGCATGGGGGAAAGAATGCCCACAGTCAGAGCATGTGTGAGTGGCCCCAGCCTGCCAGCCAGTGACAGTGTTGGCAGAGTGGGAAGAGGAGTTGGGTTGGCCAGTGGCTGGCTTCTGGTCTTCATCCACGCCAGTGAGGCCATCGCAGAAGCGAGTCCCACCACCTTCCTCACCTCCTGGGATGTCCAAATTGTCAAGTAAACTGGCACCCTTCCTTTCCAGTCCTTCCCCAGTGCCTCCACTCTCTTTATCACCCTGGAAATGGGTCTCATCCCTCTCAAGCCCGCATTTGTCCCCTTCAGATTCAGCCTGCAAACAGCCCCCATCACTTTCCAGGTTGCCTTCCGCCCCGTGAGGACTTTCCCCTGAAGGGTCTTGGGGAGAGTCCAGGCCTTCATTGTCTTCTAGCTCCCGGGTCCAGCTCCCTGCTGCCAGGAGTTTGGCTTCTCCCCCACCACTGGCACCACCAGCCCGCTTCCGATGCCGCCTGCTCCGCCGCCGACTGTGCCGGCGCAAGTGGTTCTTCATGGCAGCCATGGTGTGGAAGTGCTTGGCACAGGCCCCACAACTGAAGTCTCCTGTCTGGTGGGTCTGCCTGTGGTTGATAAGGCTGCCGGAGTGGCGATAGCTCTTTCCACAGTCTCGGCAGGCGAAGGCCCGAGGAGGTGACACTGTGGTCTCTGTCCTGCTATTTTCCTTTTCCCCTGCCCCATGAGTCAGGCCATGACGTTCAAGGCTCTCAGGGTCTTCAAAGAGCAGCCCACAGATGCTACAGGTATGTGCTGCTGTCCTGTCTGCTGCTGGCGTGATGTCTGTGGCCTCTTCTTCATGTTTGCACACGTGGTCCTGATCTGTGTGCGGGGCTGCCTCTGCCTCTACTGGGTCAGGCGGGAGTTCTACCTTGAGGTGGCTGGGGGCACCCTCAGCCCCGATGTCTGCACTTCGGCGAGCAGCCTTGCAATGTACCCGCACGTGGTTGCGCAGGGCCATGAGATTGGGGTACTTGCGGGGACACAGTGAGCACTGGTACTCTCCAGTCCGATGGCTGTGGCGATGGTTCACCAGGCTCCCCCGGTGGCGGTAAGCACGACCACACTCACTGCACTTATAGGGCCGATGGTCCAGGGTGGTGGTGGGGTCCTCTTCCTCTTTGTGGGTGGTCTCAGTCAGCAGCAGGCGAGCTGGTGGCACTGATGGCTGCCCATTTTCCCCAACTCCTTGCCTGGGCCTGTGATGAGCCCGCACATGGTTTTTGAGAGCAGCCGCATTGAACAGCTGCTTAGAACAGAGTGAGCAGGGGTAGACACCTGTCTGGTGGCTCTTTCGATGGTTGATGAGGCTCCCGGCATGGCGGTAAGTACGGCCACAGTCCCCACAGCGGAAAGGCCGGTATTCCTCCAGGCCACTGTCCTCCAGCTCCCCAGAGGTGCTAAGCTCTGCACAGCCATTCAGCATCTGTGCACTGGGGAGCTGGTCCCGGCTGCTCTCGTCTGTGTGCCCATTGGTGGTGGGCATCCCTTTCTCCTCCCAGGGTGGCTCCTGCCTTTCACCCTCATGGGACTGCTGGTGTTCCAGCAGCTCCCGGGGGAGCCGGAAGGCACGGGGGCAGTGGGGACAGTGGTAAGGCCGATACTGGGCATGCAGTCGAGAGTGGTTCTTCAGAGCCATGAGGTTAGAGAACTCCTTGAAGCAGATGGCACAGGGGTAGATGCCCAGCGTGTGGCTCTGGCGGTGGTTAGTGAGGCTCCCGGCATGCTTGTAGGTCTTGCCACACTGACTACATTTGTACCGCCGCTCCTCCTCGGCAGGAGGGGACTGGGTGGGCTCCTGGCCCGCTGTGAAGTTCACTACTGATTCAGCCAGATACTGTTCCAAGTTGCTAAGAAGGCTGCTGGCTGGGGTGGGGAGAGGAGGGGCTCTAGCAGAGTTGGTGGAGGGTCCCCAGCCGTCTGCAGCATCCTCAGAACCTGGTTGGCTTGCCAAGCCTTCTCTTTGTCTGGTGGGCAGATCTTCCCACGTACCCGAAGCTGCCCTGGAGTCCGGTACAGATTCACAGTCAGGTGTCTCTTCCGTATGTTTTGTCTGGTTTTCCCAGCCTTCACCAGAGCTAAGCCTTTGGCCCCAGGAGTCAGTGGACACCGTCTCACCCTGGAGGCGTGGAGTGGCTTCCTTGGGGCGTGGGGGCCTGTGCCTACGGCGGCCCTCAGGAGCATGAGTCCTCATGTGGCTCTTGAGAGCCATGGGATTGGAGAAGTCCTTTCCACAGGTGGTACAGGGGAAAAGGCCAGTCTCGTGGGTCCGACGATGGTTGACCAGGCTCCCGGGGTGACGGTAGCCCCGCCCACACTGCTGACAACGGTAGGGCCGAGGGATGCTGTCAGCCTCCTCACTGTCCTTGTTGGAAGATGGATGGAGCAGTTCTCGGTGCCGAGACAGCTCTGGGAGGCTGGGAAAGTGGCGCTGACAGTCAGAACAGCTGAGTGAGGGGGGTGCGTCCTCCATGGGGCAATGTAGCAGAAACCTGGAGGTTCAGAAGGAGCAGACACGTGGCAGCACCTTCCTCTGGTGGAGGGGCCGAGGCCTAGGAAGAGGGGGCAGTGGTCAAAAGGAAGGCCTGAATTAACTTCGCCTCTTGGCTATACGAGCAACAAGTTCAGCTGAGGTCACTGAGAGTTTCCCCAAGCATCTGTGCCCAGGGACCTGCTTTCTACTAGATCTAATCTGCAGGCACCATCATTTAAGGCCTCCCTGTGCACAAGCTCCCCAAATATAGGAGCTCCCCTAGGCTTAAGTCATTCCTACAGGTATAGCTAAGGAAACTGAAGTCGAGAGAGATGCAACCTACTTCTGATCACAGACCTATTATCATGTTCTTCAGACCAGACTCAAAAGGCATTACTGTCCTTTAAGGACAGTAGGACTCTGCTCCCTACAATCCTGAAACAAAAATTTTCTGTGACATCTTAAAAGGACACCAGAACCTTTTCTAGGCCTTTCAATAAGAGAAGTCCAAACCTTCCTCCTTCATCTCTCAGCTAAACAGAGTAGCTGAGAAGCACTGAAAAAGCAGCTGTTTCCTCCAGCTAATAGCTGAGGACCTGAGAGGACAGGTTAGAGGCCTCCTTCAGGGAAAGGGCTGGCTTGTTCCCCTGCTTCCCTGAGTCCTTTCAGTGTCACAAGGTCTCTTTTCCTTGTGACAAGAGAGTTAAGAGAGTTAAGACTCTTAACTGGGCCAGGCATGGTGGCTCACGCCTGTAATCCCAGCACTTTGGGAGGGTGAGGCTGGCATATCACCTGAGTTCAGGAGTTCAAGACCAGCCTGGCCAACACGGTGAAACCCTGTCTCTACTAAAAATACAAAAGTTAGCCGGGCGTGGTGGCAGGTGCCTGTAATTCTAGCTACTCGGGAGGTTGAAGCTGAAGAACTCCTTGAACCTGTGAGGTGGAGGTTGCAGTGAGCTGAGATCCCACCACAGCACTCCAGCCTGGGTGACAGAGCAAGACGCCATCTCAAAAAACAAACAAACAAAAACCCCAAAAGACTCTCTTAGCGACTTCCTTTATCTACTTCCCTTGAACCCAAACTATCTTCCATCTTGTGAATAACATCAATATCAGGTTGTAATGTCACTTCATCACCTACCTTTTCTCTCCCATGCCTCCTGATCTTACCTTCACCAGCCCTTCTCATTTTTTTCTTCTGCCTCCTCTCTTAATACTGATGATGACAGCAACTCATGAAGAGTATTATATTACCATGTGCCGGGCACTGTGCTAACAATATTCATTGTGTCACTCAATCTTCAGAACACACGGCAATGCCTGTTATCCTAGTTCACGTAAGAGTAAACCCACTAACTGAGGCGGTCTTCATCCCAAAGCCCTTGCTCGCTCATGCCTCGTACATCCTCTCGTCCTTCTCCAACTCTTCTTCCCATGGGAGGGACCCCAATACAACTGTCTCCCACCGTAAACGCCTTCACTGAACCTGCCCCCGGAATTCTCACCTCACAAAGCCCCTTTGATCAAAAGTCCCCTCCCCTAGTCAACCACCAATGAGTCCTCTGACCTCACTCATCTCCTCTGCCAATTTCCTTTCAGGACGCCTACCTCGCACCGGCGGCCCCCTCTCCTTCCCGCCGCCGGCGCGTCAGTTGGGGACCGCGAACGAGAGCGCGCCTGCGCACTGGGACCCTTACCCTAACTGCAGCCGCGCGCCCCAAGGGGTGGCTGTCGGGGGGCTCTCGCGCTCCCACACACGCACACTCAGCCAGGGTTCCCAGGAGGTGGGAGGGGAGGGAAAGAGGGAAAGGAGAAGGGGGGGAAAGGAAGGAGGTAGAGAAAAGAGGGCGCAGCTGGCATGAGCCAGGAGTCTACCCCCAGCTCTGCGGACACTTCCTATTGTTACTAGGAAACAGGAAGTGTCCTTAGGTGCAAAAGCTTCCCCGCGAAACTTCCGCTTTGGGAGCCCTGCCTGTCCCGCCTCCAAGCCTCCGGTTTACGCAGGCACACTTCCGGCGCTAGGTTCTGGCTCTGCACTACTGACTCCGCCCACGGAGGTCACAACGAGGCGTCTTTGAGCGCTACGCTAGCCACACTTCCGGCAAGAGCAGCTAGAATCGTTCCGGTGCATATTGAATAGGCGCAGAAGAGAGAGAAAAAGATTCTGCAACCCTGGCCACAGTACTTTGGTGACACTTTTCGTGGGGCTCCCTGGAAGACTTTTCCTAAGGCAGATGGAGAAAACTTCGTGAAATCCACTCGTTGCTATTAAAGGAAATGTTGTGGAATATAAGCGGACTTAGGTTCTGCAGAGCTTGAGCATGGCCTTTTTGTCCTCCCACCTTCTGGTTCTTGAAGACATTGCCGGTGACCTGGCCCCAGACTAACACGAGGCCGGCGTATACTGTCAGCCTGCCCTGCGTCCCCTTGCCTCAGCACCCACAGAGACCTCTTGCAAGATGCTTCTCTGCCGCCATAGGCTGGAGGTTCCCCGGGAACTTTCCCTTCCTTCCTAGCTGAGGAAGGTCCCTCACTTCCGCTCGCCGGGCCACCGGTCCCGCCTCCCCGCCCCCCGCTGGGTCCTAGCGCCGGCCCCTCTTTGGCAGGATCCGGGCTCCGTCAGTGCGAGGAGCCGACGCCGACAGCACTGGGTCAGCCCAAGTCTCATCAGGTAGGAAACGCCGGCGGGAAGCCGCGAGGGCCCCGGGCAGACCCCACGCGGCCGCAATCCGAGCTGGCCTCAGTTTCCCTGCGGGCGCCGAGGGCGGACTGGGTTGGTCCAGCGCGAGCAGCGCGGGCGGGGCGGGCGGTGAGCGGCCCTGGGCGCATTGCGGGCCCAGCAGGTCCTAGAACCCGCCGACTGTCTCCGCGGTTCTGGGCTGCGGACGGACACCCAGGCTCGGCCCGCGCGGCTGCCGTTCCGGCTCGGTGCGGGCCCGGGGGTCCTAGAGCCCGCCATGTTGCGGGCTTTTGTCCCGGCCGCGCGGCCCGCGCTGCAAGGTCCCCGGCGCCGGCGGCCCCCTCCCCGGCCGAGGCCGGGCCACCACTCTCGCGGTCCTAGAGAACGCCATCTTGCAAGCCTTTGTCCCGCATTCGGCCCTCCGTCCATTCATTTGTTCATCCCCGCATCCTTCGTTCAGTCCTGGTTGCTACGTCCCCCGAGGCCACGTTTTCCGAGGCTCAAAACGACACAAGTCAACCCAGGGTCCTGCCCTCCAGGGACTGCCTGGCTGGCGGGGGCGCAGCGTACAGACGGTTGCGAGGAGCGAGGAGCGAGGAGCTCCGGGTTTCTGCAACTCTCGGCTCCTCGGCGCGCTTCGTAGGCCCCACCGCCCTTCAAACTCCCACAAACTTCAGGGACCCCATTTTAGTGATGAGGAAACTGAGGCCCAGAGCGGCGTGGGGCCCTTACCTCTCTACTGCCATTAAGTATTCCTGAGGGCACTGGGGAAGGGGGTTCTTGAAGAATGTAAAGGGGCTTTCCCGTTGGAGAAGGCAGGCAAGGGCTCCCGAGCCCAGGAAACTGCATCTAGAGGCGGAGGGTTGAGAATTGTGGCTGGAGGTTCGGTCGCTGCCGGGAGGAGGACTCTGTCGCTGGAGCTGAGGCAAAAGTAGGTTGGGATCAGGTTGTGAACTGGCCGGGTTGGCGGCCTAGGAGATGATTAGCGCTCATTTCTGCAGGGTTCATCTGCTCACTAGATCACTCCTGGCCGTGAGGCCTGTGTGGTGACTGCTTGTTTAGAGATGGGAAGATTGAGATGCCTCCTTTTTCTCCTCATCCCTGCCCCAGGGTCCTAGCCTAGGATTTTTGGAAATTGAATCTCTGCTTGCCTAGTGAGACAATAGAACTTCATCCGGTTCCTAAGCCAGTAGTGAGGCAAAGCAAGGCTTCATCGCCACGACAGGGAGTCCACTGTGGGATATTGGGGCAATAGTTGGGCCTTGTGGACTTGGAAAGGTGGAAGAATTCAGTTAATAAACAGTTATTGGTGGACATTCTCACAAACTCCTACTGTGCAGGAGGCAGAGGCTACAGACCTGGGTTCAAATTTCATCTGAGGTTGATTCCTTCCATTTGTTTTGGGTCACCACACAGGGTTCTGGATGTAGACGATGCAGATGATCGGTTTCCTAGCTCTTTGCCAGCCTGGACTCTGGTGCTGGAGATGGAGAATTAACAGCCAAACCATAAGACGTGTAATGCTAGCAAAGCAATAGTCAGGGCTCAGAGAGCAGGTGTCTGGGATTTGAACACTGGCTGGGATGGTGACTAGTTAGCTTGTTTCTTTGTGGTGTCACTTCTCATAAGAACACTAATCCTGCTGGACCAGGGTCATACCCTTATGAGGTCATTCAACCTTAATTACTTTCATAAAGGCTTTATCTCCAAATACAGTCACGATGAGCGTTAGAATTTGAATATATGAACAGACAGGGAACACAAACATTCACTCATAACGAACTTCTAGGCAGCTGTGGAATTGGCTTGAGTAGTTGAGTATTACGCACAAAATGCTTAGAATGATACCTTGCCCATGGTAAGCTTGCAAGGAGTATTGTCCAGATGACACCATAAAGGAAATTAGAGAGGAGGGGGCTGGTCCCTGTGGCTCATGCCTGTAATCACAGCACTTTAGGAAGCCGAAGTGGAGGAGCACCTGAAGCCAGGAGTTCTCGAGACCAGTGTGGGCAGCATAGTGAGACCTCTATCTCTACATACAAAGAATTTTTAATTAGCCAGATGTGGTGGTGGGTGCCTGTAGTCCTAGCTACTCAGGAGGATTGCTTGAGTGCAGGAGTTCCAGGCTGAAGTGAGCTATGATTGAGCCACTGCACTCCAGGGTGACAGAGTGAGACCTGATCTCTAAATAAAAATAAAGACCAGGCACGGTGTCTCACGCCTGTAATCCCAGCACTTTGGGAGGCCGAGGCGGGCGGATCACTTGAGGCCAGGAGTTCGAGACCAGCCTGGCCAACATGGTGAAACCCTGTCTCTACTAAAAATACACAAGTTTGCCAGGTGTGATGGCTTTCGCCTGTAATCCCAGCTACTCGGGTGGCTGAGGCTGGAGAATCACTTGAACCCAGGAGGTGGAGGTTGCAGTGAGCTGAGATCCAGCCACTGCACTCCAGCCTAGGCAACAAAGACTTTCTCTCAAAGAAAATAAATAAATTAAAATAAATAGGCGGGGCATGGTGGCTCAAACCTGTAATCCCATCTCCTTGGGAGGCCAAGGCGGGTGAATCACCTGGGGTCAGGAGTTCCAGACCAGCCTGGCCAACATGGCGAAACCCCATCTCTACTAAAAACAAAAAATTAGCTGACCTTGGTGGCGGGCACCTGTAATCCCAAATACTTGGAAGACTGAGGCAGGAGAATTGCTTGAACCCGGAAGGCAGAGGTTGCAGTGAGCCGACATCGTGCCATTGCACTTCAGCCTGGGCAACAGAGTGAGACTCTGTCTCAAAAAATAATAATAATAAATAATAAAATAATATAAATAAAAATAAGCCAGGTACGGTGACTCATGCCTCTAATCCCAGCACTCTGGGAAGCCAAGGCCGTGGATCAGTGGAGGTCAGGAGTTCGAGACCAGCCTGGCCAACATGGTGAAACCCCATCTCTACTAAAAATACAAAAAATTAGCCGGGCATGGTGGTTGACGCCTGTAATTCCAGCTACTGGGGAGGCTGAGGCAGGAGAATCTTGTGAACCAGGGAGGCGGAGGTTGCAGCGAGCAGAGATCGTGCCATTGCACTCCAGCCTCGGCAACAAGAGCGAAACTCTGTCTCAAAAATAAATAAATAAATAAATAAATATATCAATTTTTAAAAAGGAAAGAGGGCCGGGCGCGGTGGCTCATGCCTGTAATCCCAGCACTTTGGGAGGCCAAGGTGGGTGGATCACTTGAGGTCAGGAGTTCAAGACCAGCCTGGCCAACATGGTGAAATCCTGTCTCTACTAAAAATACAAAAATGAGCCAGATGTAGTAGCGGGTGCCTATAAATCCCAGCTACTCAGGAGGCTGAGGCAGGAGAATCGTTTGAACCCAGGAGGCAGAGGTTGCAGTGAGCAGATATTGCACCATTGCACTCAAGCCTGGGTGACAGAGTGAGACTCCATCTCAAAAAAAAAAAGAAAAAAAAGGGCCGGGCACGGTGGCTCACACCTGTAATCTCAGCACTCTGGGAGGCCAAGGTGGGCGGATCATGAGGTCAATCGATCGAGACATCCTGGCCAACATGGTGAAACTCCATCTCTACTAAAAATACAAAAATTAGCCGGGCGTGGTGGCAGGCACCTGTAGTCCCAGCTACTTAGGAGGCTGAGGCAGGAGAATTGCTTATAGATAATCGTGAAATTCTGTCAAAAAAAAAAAGAGGAGTAGACAGAAGGCGATTATCAGGGTAAAGATAGCATTGGAAAGGTTGTGCTCCTTGGTTGGTTAAAAAAGGAAAAAATTAGAAATATTAAAAGTGGGGGAAAAGGAAAGGTGGTCAAGAAAGCTCTTTTTGAGGAGGTGACTGGGAGCTGAGATCCAAATAAAACCAAAAAGACAGCTACACAAAGATCCTGGGAGAAGAGTGGCTCAGACAGAGGGAACTGCTAGTGCCACGGCCCTGAGGTGGGAAGGAATTTAGCTCTTTGAGGAGAAGAAAGGGGGCCTCTGTGGGTAGAGCCCAGTGGGCCGGGGAGAGGAGTGGGAGGTGAGGTAGGCAGGGTTTTGTGTGTGTGTGTGTATTTTTAGTAGAGATGGGGTTTCGCCATGTTGGCCAGGCTGGTCTCAAACTCCTGGCCTCAAATGATCTGCCCGGGTAGGCAGGATTTAGATGGTTTGGGGCTATGCTGGCCATGGAAGAGATATTGGTCTTTTTCCTGGGAGCAGTGGGAAGTGTCATGATTCAACCTGGGGGAGAGAATGGAGACTGGTTGAGAGTCCTGCCCAGGAGCCTGGAGACTTGGGTTTGAGTCTGGCTCCTTGACCAGCTGTGTGCCCTTGTGTATGTTTTTTCCTTTGTGGGCACCTTAATCTCAATATCTGAAAAAGAGGTGTAGTGAACATTTAAAATGCTCCTCTTCTAAGAGCTTGTGGAGACCTAAGGATGTGTGTTTGGTTCTTAAGTATTGGTTGGGCCAGGCACAGTGGCTCACACCTATAATCCCAGCACTTTGGGAGGCTGAGGTGGGAGGATCACTTGAACTCAGGAGTTCTAGACCAGCCCAGGCAATATAGCAAGACTTCATCTCTACTAAAAATAAAATAAAAATTAGCCAGGCATGGTGGTGCATGCCTGTAGTCCCAGCTACTTGGGAAGCTGAAATGGGAGGATTGCTTGAGTCTGGGAAGTCAAGGCTGCAGTGAGCCATGATTGCACCACTGCACTCCTAAGCGACAGAGTGAGACCATGTTTCAAAACCAAACAAACAAACGAAAGTATTGGCTGGAATGATCCAGAGTGTATTTAAAATAGAGATTCCTGAGGCCTACCTCAAGCTCTTTTTAAAAAAAAAAAAATATATATATATACACACACACACACACACACACACACACACATATTTTTAATGGTGGGATGTTAGACAGAAACCTAGGCTACCTGGCCTCTTTGTGTAGCTGGGCACATGCTGAGACCAACCTGGTACTCCCCTACCTTTTCCCCTGGGAAGTGCTGTGGCAGGAGGGATTTGCCCCTCCAGCTACCTGGTGTCTGACTCACAGATAGGGAGGCTGAGACCCAGAGCTGGCAAGAGGCAGTAGAAGGGCCAGAGCTCAGAACCACTGGGTCAAGCCCTCTGAGAGGGAAGCAGAGACATAAAGGGTGCCGGACAGGGTCTCAAGGCAGTTCTGCAAGGATGAGAGAAGACACAGGTATGACCTGAGCCCAGGGTTCTGGTCACTGCAGGGCTGGCCAAGGCAGCAGACAAGCCTAAGAGGCCCCAGACCACTGAGCAAGACCCCAGCAACTTAAGGCAAATTAAACACCTGGACTGAAGTCCCAGCTGCTTAGGTTACCCATTGAGGGACCATGGGCAAGCCACTTAACGCTTGGAACCTCAATTTATTCCTCTGTAAAGTAGGGACAAGAATCCCTATCTCAGGAAGCTATAAGACATTAAATTAAATAAACTAGCACACCCAGCAATGTGTCCGGCTCTGAGAAGACTCTCTGATAATTGAGGACAGTAATTATTCTTGACTCATTCATTCCTCACGCAACCCTGTCAGGTAAGTACTATCATTACCTCCATTTTTCAGATTAGAAAACTGAGGTTCTGAGACATGCAGTACATTACACAAGGTCACATCAGCTGGGAAGTGATGGAGGCAAAATTTGAAGCCAGACAGTTTGGCTTCAGGGACTGGGCACTTAACAAAATACTGAACCATTTCTCTGGACCTCGGTTACCTTATCTGTGAAAATGGAATAATAGAACTTTCCTCATGGGGTTGCCATGAAGGGTAAGCGAGCTAATACACATAAGGAGTTTAGGATAGTGCCTGGTAGGCAAGTGCTCAGTAAATGTGCGCTATCTTTTTTATTTTTTATTTATTTATTTTTTTTTTGAGATGGGGTCTCACTCTGTTGCCAGGCTGGAGTGCAGTGGCACGATCTTGGCTTACTGCAACGTCAATCTGCTTGGGCTCAAGCATTCCTCCTACCTTAGCCTTCTGAGTAGCTGGGAGTACAGGCATGCACCACCATGCCTGGCTAATTTTTGTATTTTTTGTAGAAATGGGATTTTGCTATATCGCCCAGGCTGGTCTTGAACTCCTGGGCTCAAGCGATCCACCCGCCTTGGTCTCCCAAAGTGCTAGGATTACAGGTGTGAGCCACTGAACCTGGCCCGAGCTATCATTTTTATTAAGGAGGAACTTTATCAGGCAGACTCTCCAGAAACCGTCTGGAAGAGAGGTAGTGAGTACCTCATCCAGAAATAGGGAGGGATCCTTTGGAAACTGTAGGAAGAATTCAAGTCATCAGGAAGGTTAGAATTCAATCCCTTTAACTCATCTTCAAACCCCAGGATGGATGGATGGATGGATGGATTGATTGATTGATTGATTCAGTGTCTTGCCCCGTCTCCTAGGCTGGAGTGTAGTGGTGCAGTCTTGAACTCCTGGGCTCAAGCAGTCCTCCCACCCCAGCCTCTCAAGTAGGCAGGACTACAGGCGCATGCCACCACACCTGGCTAATTTTTATTTTTAGTAGAGATGGGGTCTCGCCAGGTTGCCCAGGCTAGAGTGCAGTGGTACGATCATAGTTCACTGCAGCCTCGAACTCCTGGGCTCAAGGGATCCTCCTGCCTCAGCCTCCCACGTAGCTGGGACTTCAGGCGCATGCCACCACACCTGGCTAAGCCCCAGGATTTAGTGGGAAAAGTGAAATTACCAAGTGAGAATAGAATGGAGTTTTGTGGGATTGGGGCCAAACCTAAAGGGGAGATGCTTGAGGAGCCTCCTGGTGGAAGTGGGGCTCCAGTGAAGGACTTGTCAGATTTGGAACAAGCAGGAAGGACCTGGGGATTTGCATGGTATGGTGGAAGCCATGGAAATTTCTTAAGCAGGGAACAGGAAACATCATACAGTACTTCTGGGAGAAGACCGGCTGCATGGGGTTGGGGAGAGAGGGCAGCGTGCAGGCCTGAGGCCAGGACTTCAGGCAGAAGGGTGCTGACTCTAAGGATGTGGCCCTTGCCATGCCTCAGGGGCTCCTGTGTCCTCCCTGGGTCAACCAGGTAAGCTGTTTCTCCCATCTTTTCCTGGCATAAGGGGCCCTGAGTCTCTGTATTTCCCCTAGCACCTTCGTGGCTCAGCTCAGTTTCCTCCTCCTCCTCAACCCCAGTGTCATAACTTAGAAGCCACCAACCCCTAAGGTGTCCAGATGAGGAAATAGGCCTATAAACAACACTCATTTCACTGAGGTCTCATAGTAATCCACCGGGCTGGAAGTAGAACGTAGGCCTCCTAGCCTCTGGGCACACCTGGCTGCCTGCAGCCCCCACTCCTCAGACCCCTTCCCCTAGCAGCAGCTGCTGAGCACTCCTTAAGTGGATCTGCCCTAATCCTCTTCCCTTCATCCCCCAGGGAGGATGAGCTGGTGTTAAGACTAATACAGCCGTTAATCCTGTTTCCTCCCAGCCATGATCCCCAGGAGCAGCTGGGTGGAGGGCGTCTGGGTTCTGGACCAGAAAGTAGGGATCTCAGCTAGAGCTGGTATGCCAGGAGGTCATGTTAGATCAGATATATCAGTTATGACTCAGAAACAGGCTTCTAGCTGCTAGCAATGGCTCAGGCTGCCTTGAGAGTGATTCTCCATTACCAGAGTTGTGGGAACAGGCCAACAGGGATTCCAGAGCAGAGGGTGGACAGATTCCAGTCTGGGGCGGAGGCCCGTACAGCTGTGCAAGGGCAGAATTCTGTGTGAACAGTTGCTGTCTCTGAGGGGCTAACCATTCAGAGGAGGAAAGAAAACACAGATGCTGGGGACCTGTCACTTCCAGACAGTGCCAGCTACCAGATTTAGCCCATTGGCTCAGCCCTTTTCTGGTCCCAGGTCTGTCTTTTCTGGGTGCTTGGAGACCTTCAGGCCAGGCCCACGTCTGGGTACACTCTTCATCCTGATCCTGGCATAGTTCTTGGACACTGAGCTGAAGAAGGAAGATGGTGAGACAGATGGAACCTGGACCTCCGGGAATGCCAGTGTTTGGAAAAGCCTGGAGGTTGAGGAGAGAAGTATAGGTGAATCTTTTGTGACCCCCAGCCTCCTTTCTTAGTGGCTCTGCGGTCACTTGGTCCAACTCCTTTCTTCAATGAGCAGTTCAGGGAGGAAACGAACGCAGGGTGTCAGCCAGGAATGCTGGGCAGGAAGGATGTGGGGGTTCCGAGGTGAGAAATGCAGATGAGATAGAGTTCTCTCTGAGGCCTTGAAGAGTGGTGCAGGTATGTGGCTTTGGTCTAACTTTGCTTCTCTTGCAGGGAAACTCCATTCACCAAGGCCATGGAAGTGGAGGCTGCAGAGGCCCGGTCCCCAGCCCCCGGCTACAAGCGCTCCGGCCGCCGCTACAAGTGCCTGTCCTGTACCAAGACATTTCCAAATGCGCCCAGGGCAGCGCGCCACGCTGCCACACATGGGCCAGCAGACTGCTCTGAGGAGGTGGCTGAGGTGAAGCCAAAGCCGGAGACAGAAGCTAAGGCAGAGGAAGCCAGTGGGGACAAGGTGGCAGGCTCCGCGGCTAAGCCTAGGCCCTATGCGTGTCCGCTGTGCCCCAAGGCCTACAAGACGGCACCCGAGCTGCGCAGCCACGGGCGCAGTCACACGGGGGAGAAGCCCTTTCCGTGCCCCGAGTGCGGCCGCCGATTCATGCAGCCCGTGTGCCTGCGCGTGCACCTGGCCTCCCATGCTGGCGAACTGCCCTTCCGCTGTGCGCACTGCCCCAAGGCCTATGGCGCACTCTCCAAGCTCAAGATCCACCAGCGCGGCCACACGGGCGAGCGGCCCTATGCCTGCGCTGACTGCGGCAAGAGCTTTGCTGACCCTTCAGTGTTCCGCAAGCACCGGCGTACTCACGCTGGCCTGCGGCCCTACAGCTGTGAGCGTTGCGGCAAAGCCTACGCCGAGCTAAAGGACCTCCGCAACCATGAGCGGTGAGGGTGCCTTCCGGGGCGGGGCGACGTGACAGCGTTGCTGCAGCCAATGGGGCCTGGGGTTGAGGCTCAGGGTAAAGTGAGCCAATGGGAAGGTGGGTGGGGCAGATCCAAGGGGAGGGGCTAGGCATGTGGGAGAAATTGATGCCCGTGATTGGGCAGAGGTGGCGACTGCCTCGAGGTGGAGCCCTGATAATAGGATTGGGTCAGATTGGCCTCCATTCCAGGCCAGCTGGAAAGGGTGGGGTTTGGAGTTGGGCAGTTCTGAGGGTCTTTGGTGGAGACCAGGAGCTGTGAGTGGGGCTAGGTTTATCTAGGTCATTTTTTTTTTTTTCTCAGCCTCTACATTAATGACACGTTTCTAGGCTGGGTACAATAGCTCACGCCTATAATTCCAACCCTTTGGGAGGAGGCAGGAGGATCGCTTCAGCCCAAGAGTTCAAGACCAGCCTGGGCAACATAGCAAGCCTTATCTCTATAAAAATAAAAAAATTACCCGAGCGTGGGGATGTATACTTCTAGTCCCGGGTACTTGGGAGGCTAAGGTGGGAGGATGGCCTGAGCCCAGGAGGTCGAGGCTGCAGTGAGCCACGATCAGGCCACTGCATTCCAGCCTGGGGAACAGGGGAAAAAAAAGGCAGGGGACGCATATCTTGGTTTTTGGGGGGTTTTCTTTGTTTGTTTTTTGAGACAGAGTCTCGCTCTTGTTGCCCAGGCTGGAGTGCAATGGTGTGATCTTGGCTCACCGCAACCTCTGCCTCCCGGATTCAAGCGAATCTCCTGCCTCAGCCTCCCGAGTAGCTGGGATTACAGGCATGCGCCACCATGCCTGGCTAATTTTGTATTTTTAGTAAAGACGGGGTTTCTCCATGTTGGTCAGGCTGGTCTTGAACTCCCGACCTCAGGTGATCAGCCTGTCTCGGCCTCCCACAGTGTTGGGATTACAGGCGTGAGCCACCGCGCCTGGCCATATCTTGGTCTTTTTTTTTTTTTTTTTTTTTTGGAGACAGAGTCTTGCTCTGCCGTCCAGGCTGGAATGCAGTAGCAGGATCTTGGCTCACTGCAAGCTCCGCCTCCCGGGTTCCCGCCATTCTCCTGCCTCAGCCTCCCGAGTAACTGGGACTACAGGCGCCTGCCACCACGCCCGACTAATTTTTGTATTTTTAGTAGAGACTGGATTTCACCATGTTAGCCAGGATGGTCTCGATCTCCTGACCTCGTGATCCGTTGGCCTCGGCCTCCCAAAGTGCTGGAATTACAGGCATGAGCCACCGTGCCCGGCCCATATCTTGGTCTTTAATGTGCAGAGACGGGTCTTTGGAATAGACACCCAGCCAGCCTGAAGGCTTCTTTCTCTGGGGTGCAGCAATGTGGCTCTTAGGGGATTAAACCTAGGCCCCCACGGATGGTTGGGGAACCTCTAAAGTACAGCCCAGACAGGCAGTGGGGTCAGGTTATGGGGTCTGTCGCCTTCATGCCGAGTCCTCCACTTGCAGGTCCCACACCGGCGAGCGCCCCTTCCTCTGCTCCGAGTGCGGGAAGAGCTTCTCCCGCTCATCCTCTCTCACGTGCCACCAGCGCATCCACGCGGCACAGAAGCCCTACCGCTGCCCGGCCTGTGGCAAGGGCTTCACGCAGCTCAGTTCCTACCAGAGCCATGAGCGCACACACTCGGGGGAGAAGCCCTTCCTGTGCCCGCGCTGCGGCCGCATGTTCTCCGACCCCTCGAGCTTCCGGCGCCACCAGCGCGCCCATGAGGGAGTGAAGCCGTACCACTGCGAGAAGTGCGGCAAGGACTTCCGGCAGCCGGCGGACCTGGCCATGCACCGGCGCGTGCACACCGGCGATCGGCCATTCAAGTGCCTGCAGTGTGACAAGACGTTCGTGGCGTCCTGGGACCTCAAGCGGCACGCGCTAGTGCACTCTGGCCAGCGGCCCTTCCGCTGTGAGGAGTGCGGGCGAGCCTTTGCCGAGCGTGCCAGCCTCACGAAGCACAGCCGGGTGCATTCGGGGGAGCGCCCCTTCCACTGTAACGCGTGCGGAAAGTCCTTTGTGGTGTCGTCGAGCCTGAGGAAGCACGAGCGGACCCATCGAAGCAGTGAGGCCGCGGGGGCGCCCCCTGCACAGGAGCTGGTGGTGGGGTTGGCGCTGCCTGTGGGCGTGGCAGGCGAGGGCTCAGCCACCCCGGCAGCAGGGGCGGGGCTAGGGGACCCTCCAGCAGGGCTGCTAGGGCTGCCCCCGGAGTCAGGTGGTGTGATGGCCACACAGTGGCAGGTGGTGGGCATGACGGTGGAGCATGTGGAATGCCAAGATGCCGGCGTCCGGGAGGCTCCTGGTCCCCTGGAAGGGGCAGGCGAGGTGGGGGGTGAGGAGGCTGATGAGAAGCCTCCCCAGTTTGTGTGCCGAGAGTGCAAGGAGACCTTCTCCACAGTGACACTGCTGCGTCGGCACGAGCGCTCACACCCGGAGCTCCGGCCCTTCCCCTGCACCCAGTGTGGCAAGAGCTTCTCTGACCGGGCTGGGCTGCGGAAACACAGCCGCACTCACAGCTCAGTGCGGCCCTACACCTGCCCCCATTGTCCCAAGGCCTTCTTGAGTGCCAGCGACTTGCGCAAGCATGAACGTACCCACCCTGTGCCCATGGGGACCCCCACACCCCTGGAGCCCCTGGCGGCTTTGCTAGGAATACCTGAAGAGGGGCCGGCCTGAAACCCATGACCCCCAGCACCACACTCCGGGAGCCCAGCCCCCATTGGGGGCTTCCTGTACCTCCTTTTGCCTGGCTCTGCTCTTTAGACTCCAAATCCCTACCCCTCAGCAACTAGCTAACCTGTCGCCCAGCTAAGAGAGCTGGGACCATGGAGGCTGGCAGCGGCTGAGACATGACTGTCTAGGAGTAACACTCATTAAAGCTTTCGTTTTGGCACCAGGTCGTCTTCTGTGTTCTGGTTAGGAGTGAATGGGTGGGAGTTTGGGCATCAGATAAGGTTCAGCGGAGACCCCTGGATCCACAGATTTGAAACTAGAAGGGTCTTTGGACACAGTTTCCCAAAGTACGTTTCAGGATGTCTAGTGACAACAGGTTCCATGGGCAGTAAGAAAGGAAATTCCCTGTGCCCTTCTTGGGATTCTTAGTGATCAAAAGTGGGCTGAAGTGGCCCTGGAGGAGCAGTGCCTCTGGCAGCCGGGAGCTGGCATCTCCAGGCCCACTGACCCCTTGTGAGGGCCTGGGACTTAGGAATCTGCCCACAAAAGGGGTATTGTTCATTAAAATCTACCCGTTTCCTTATAGAAAATATGTCTTCAGGCCGGGTGCGGTAGCTCACACCTGTAATCCCAGCACTTTGGGAGGCCCAGGTGGGTGGATCACGAGGTCAGGAGATGGAGACCATCCTGGCTAACACGGTGAAACCCCATCTCTACTAAAACTACAAAAAAACTAGTCGGGCATGATGGCGGGCGCCTGTGGTCCCAGCTACTCAGGAGGCTGAGGCAGGAGAATGGCATGAACCCGGGAGGCGGAGCTTGCAGTGAGCCAAGATCGCACAACTGCACTCCAGCCTGGGTGACAGAGCGAGACTCCATCTCAAAAAAAAAAAACTATTTAAGTCACAGTTAATTTGGGTCTCTGTTATATGCAGCAATACACATACACAAACTAATTCAGAATTTTCACTTACTATTATGATTCTTTTTGTTTTGTTTTGTGTTTGAGATGGAGTTTCGCTCTTGTCGCCCAGGCTGGAGTGCAGTGACACGATCTCAGTTCACTGCAACCTCTGCCTCCAGGGTTCAAGCAATTCTCCTGCCTCAGCCTCCCGAGTAGCTGGGATTTCAGGCATGACCATCACACCTGGCTAATTTTTTTTTTTTTTTTTTTGAGACGGAGTCTGGCTCTGTGGCCCAGGCTGGAGTGCAGTGGCGCGATCTCGGCTCACAGCAAGCTCCGCCTCCTGGGTTCACGCCATTCTCCTGCCTCAGCCTCCTGAGTAGCTGGTACTACAGGCGCCTGCCACCACACCTGACTAATTTTTTGTATTTTTTAGTAGAGACGGGGTTTCACCATGTTCGCCAGAATGGTCTCGATCTCCTGACCTCGTGATCCGCCCGCCTCAGCCTCCCAAAGTGCTGGGATTACAGGCGTGAGCCACCGCGCCCAGCCTTTTTTTTTTTTCTTTTAAGTAGAGATGGGGTTCCACCATGTTGACTAGGCTGGTCTCAAACTCCTAACCTCAGGTGATCCACCCCGTTGGCCTCCCAAAGTGCTGGGATTACAGGCGTGAGCCACTGCACCCAGCCTGGACAACTTCTTTTTTTTTTTTTTTTGTTATTATTATATTTTAAGTTCTAGGGTACACGTGCATAACGTGCAGGTTTATTACATATGTATACTTGTGCCATGTTGGTGTGCTGCACCCAGACAACTTCTTTTTTTTTTTTTTTTTTTTTTTTTTTTTTT
>NC_037688.1:54222561-54370049 GCF_003255815.1 Theropithecus gelada
TTTTTTTTTGAGACGGAGTCTCGCTCTGTCGCCCAGGCTGGAGTGCAGTGGCGCGATCTCGGCTCACTGCAAGCTCCGCCTCCCGGGCTTACGCCATTCTCCTGCCTCAGCCTCCCGAGTAGCTGGGACCACAGGCGCCCGCCACCTCGCCCGGCTAGTTTTTTGTATTTTTTAGTAGAGACGGGGTTTCACCGTGTTCGCCAGGATGGTCTCGATCTCCTGACCTCGTGATCCGCCCGTCTCGGCCTCCCAAAGTGCTGGGATTACAGGCTTGAGCCACCGCGCCCGGCCTGACAACTTCTTTTTAATGCGTCTCAGGATGCATGTGAGATTGATATTTACTAGGCACCATGTTGATGTTAGAAGGTCTGGGCGCCACCAGATGTTTTTACAATTCCTGTGAGCAGCTGCTACTAGTTGCCAAATGCCAGCAAGAATCAAGAAGACTCAGCTTCGCTGGGTGCGGTGGTTCATGGGTGTAATCCCAGCACTTTAGGAGGCCAACGCAGGAGGATGGCCAGAGGTGAGGAGTTCGAGACCTTCTCAGGAGGCTGAAGCACGATATTTGCTTAAACCCAGGAGGCAGAGGTTGCAGTAAGCCGAGATCACACTACTGCCCTCCAGCCTGGCGACAGAACAAGATTCCATCTCAAAAAAAAAAAAAAAAAAAAAGAAATAGGCTCACTGGTTAGGACCTGAGGGTGAAGAGCTCTGAAGAGGGGAAAGGCGGAGACTTCCTAACATCAGCATAGCTCATTATGGTGTGTCAGTTGTCATGGTGATGGGAAAGGATACCTGAACAGAGGAGCATCGGCAACCCACAGGGAGGCTGCATCTATCAGCTGGGATCCAGTTAGGCTGTATAACAGCAACCTCCACCTCTCAGGGACTCACAACACCATGTTGATTTCTCACTCACATCCATGTCCTCCATGGGACCGCTCTGTTCTATGCTATCTTCATTCCAGAGCCCAGTCTGAAGGAAAAGCCTCAAGCTGAAACTTTTCGTCTCCAGACACAGAAGAGAGGAAAGGTAGCAGACCCCATGACGGCTCTTAAAGCTTCCTCTTGGAAGTGGCACATGTCATTTCCACTCAAAGTTCATGGTCTAAAGCAAGCCATATAGCCAAACTTGATGTCAGTGAACTGGGGACATAAAACCATTCTATATAGTGTAATGTAATGGGGAGCCGAACAAGAAGACACGAGGCAGATGAGAACAGAGGTAGCTTTTATTGGGCTCGTGGGCAAGGTTCACTGGTCCCCTCGGAGGAGGGCCAAGGAAGTCACACGCAGGGCAGGTATCAGGGGCCTTTTGTAGGGCAAGGTAGGCGGGGTCTGTAGGTTTCGGTTTCTGAGGAACGAGGTGCCCAGGAGTTTGCGCAGAGCAGGGAGTTTTGGCGGGCTCAGGGTGCTTTTTGCACACTGAAAAGTCCTAGCAGGAAGTCCCAGCGGGTAAAGTCCCGACAAGGGGCCCGCCATGTCAGGTGGTACCGCCATGTTGGGTCTAGGTCCCTGCCTAACATTCCGACCTCTTTCTAATAAGAAAAAGGGGCGACGTGTTCATCTGGCTGCTTCCTGCTGGTATAGGTCATTGTGGGGTTCTTTGGAGGTCAGAACTCGGGTGTAGGGGTGGAGTAGCATCTGATTGACAGTGACCCGGGAGACTTCCTTTATGTGGTCCTGGGCGAAGCGGAGGACACAGGGAGCTATGAGTAGCAAGAAGCCAATGATTAGTAAGGGGCTTAGAAAGGGTAGGACCCAACCAGCTATAGACAACTGCCACCACCCAAATGAGGGCCCTGATCTGAGGTTTCTCTGGTGGAGCCCTTCCTGAATCTTTTCTAGAGTGAGGAGATTGGTTTCTACTAGTCCTGATTCACTGATATAGTAGCAACATTCTTCATTGAGAACATGCAGGTGCCGCCCTTAGCGGCTGTAAGGAGGTCGAGTGCCCGACAATTCTGGGCTGCCACCTGGGCGACTGAGGTGATCTGCTGTTGGAGGGAAGCCAAGGACTCCGCAGAAGCTTCAATTGCTACCTGTAATCGGGCTGAAAGGTCCTGAGAGGCCTGGACAGAATGAGTTAGGGCTCCGGTTCCTAGGCCGGAGGCTACCAGGGATGAGGCTAAAGAGACCCCAATCATCAATGGAAGGAATACTGCCCTTGCCTGGCGGGGAGGGCAGAGGGCAGGAGGGAGGATAGCTCAGCCTCACTGTACAGGGTGAGGCTGGGGACTAGGAAGATGGGAACGCATAGGGCAGTGTTGGGGGCATGGAGGGTTTTTGACAGGGTGGAATTGCACCAAAAATACCCACCTGGAGGGGCGGTTAGATTTAGAGGTGCAGATCCTGTCTGGTTGCACGAGGAAGCATTGGGGGTGGAGTAGCAAAAGGGGAATTGTTGCCTAAGCGGGTCTTGAAACAAGGGGACTTCTCCTGGGGTCCGGCCGGGGAGGGGGGAGGAGAGGGTTAGGTTAGAGGAGTTAAAAGGGCTGGGTAAGGGTACTGCAACCAGTGGGGGCTTATTCAAGGCTGCACACAGGAAACAGCGAGAGATGTTGTGTACCCCGGCCATGTGTACCACTTGAGCCCCTTCCCTGACTACGGTTAACAAGGAAAAAGGGTTGCTGCTGTCCTGGGGCTTGCTGCCTGGGTCGACTAGAGCTGAGATGGCTTCCTCCTGTTGTCTGATGTCAGAGGCCAGGCTGACAAGGCTGCTTACGACCCTGATGTAGGCCTTAAAGATCCTGAGTCGGGCCATGGGATAAGACTCACTCTGCCCTCGGTAAAGGCGGGCCTCAACCCCTGATGCCCAAGGGTCAGGGATGGTGAGGAAAAAGATAGACTTGAGGTTTGTAGTCAGCCGCACAGAGGAACTGGGCTGCTGCCAGAGGGTTTCTTTGGTGTCCTGTATGGCCGAGTGAATGTTGCAGTAGTAGTAAGGGAAGCCTCCATTGGTTTCAACCAAGTAGATCGACAGGCATCGTAAGTCTGATCATATGTGAAACAAATGGCTGGGTGCCGCCAAGTACAGGGCACACTGTTGAAGGAGGAGAAATTAAAGGTTACTTGGCTTTGGCACCCCTGGGGTTGGCAGTCTACTGTGGCTACGGTGAGGGAGCTCATGTGATTTCCCTGGGTCTAGGTCTTGGAAAGGTAGAACCTCCACTGGAATGGATTGGTGGGGGGAGTTTGGGCAGGAGTCTCACCTAGACTCGGGAGGACTAGGTGGCCGAGGAAGGTTAGGCAGAGGGTCATTACCTGCGCGCATGAGTCATAACTTGGTAGGGGTAACAACCTGAATGGTCCAATTGGAATCATGTTGGGTGGGCACCTTTTTCAGCTGGGACAGGTGATACCAGAAGGGAAGACCAAGGAGCTTGGCAGCGGTGGGAGTGGTGAGGATTACGGTGTATGGTCCTTCCCACCGTGGAGATAAGGCTCGGGGTTGCAGCTGCTTGACCAGGACCAGGTCTCCAGGTACTGTGACGGTGGGATTCTCAAGGGTTGGGGAAGCGGGTGCAGGGAGACACCGATCCGCGTGTTTTCTGAGAAGCTCGCGAAGGAGGGTTAAGTAAGGGAGGTAGCCTATGGGAGGGGAGAGGGCTGGCAGCTCCTGGAAGAGGAATGGGCGTCTGTACAGCAGCTCAAAAGGGCTGAGCCCTGGGGGGGCCCGCGGAGCTGCCCTAAGACGAGTGAGAGCCAAGGGAAGGAGAGTCACCCACGAGAGGCGGGTTTCTAGAGTGAGTTTGGTTAGATGTAGTTTAAGGAGACTGTTTGTGCGTTCTACCTTTCCAGATGACTGTGGATGGTAGGGAATGTGGAGCTTCCAGGTAATCTGGAGTGTAGCCACCACCTGCGGGGTGAGTTTAGAAATGAAGGCCGGACCATTGTCTGATTGGATGGTTCGGGGGAGACCAAACCTGGGGATGATGTGCTCTAGGAGAGTGGTTGCCGCGAACTCTGCAGTTTCTCAGGTGGTGGGGAAAGCCTCGATCCATCCTGAGAAGGTGTCAACCAGGGTCAGCAGGTAGCGGGATTTTTTATGGCGGGGCATGTGGGTAAAATCAAGTTGCCAATCTTCCCCTGGCTGGTGGCTCCTTAGCTGATGAGTGGGCCCTGGGTGCCTGAGCCTACCTTGGGGGTTAACGGCGGAACAGGTGGCACATTGCTGATGTACCTTCCTAATTTGGGCCTGCAGTGAGGGGAGGTGAAGGATGGGCCCCAGGAAGTTATACATAGCCTCAGGCCCTATGTGGAGAGAGTGGTGTATGTCGGTCAATATACACACTGCCTGAGTCTGGGGGAGCGCTACTCAGCTGTCAACGAACACCCACCCATCCTTGCTCTGGGTAGCACTGGGATGGGCCATCAGGGTTTGAAGTTCCTGGGGAGAGTAGCCGGGGGAATATGTGGGGGAAAGAAAGAGTAAAGGCGCTGGGGTAGGGAAGGAAGTGAGGGCGGTGGCCCGTGCGGTGGAATCAGCTAGGTTGTTACCCTGTGACACAGGATCCTTAGAATGCTGGTGGCTTTTACAGTGGATGATGGCTACCTCCTTGGGGGCCTGGAGAGCATCAAGCAACCTCTTTATAAGTGGTCCATTGACTACTGGCGTCCCTTCAGTGGTAAGGAACCCACGCTAGGCCGGGCGCGGTGGCTCAAGCCTGTAATCCCAGCACTTTGGGAGGCCGAGGCGGGTGGATCACGAGGTCAGGAGATCGAGACCATCCTGGCTAACATGGTGAAACCCCGTCTCTACTAAAAATACAAAAAACTAGCCGGGCGTGGTGGCGGGCGCCTGTGGTCCCAGCTACTCGGAGGCTGAGGCAGGAGAATGGCGTGAACCTGGGAGGCGGAGCTTGCAGTGAGCCGAGATCGCGCCACTGCACTCCAGCCTGGGTGACACAGCGCAAGACTCCGTCTCAAAAAAAAAAAAAAAAGGAACCCACGCTCTTGCCAGAGAAGGGAGTGGGTGTGTGCAATAAGGTAGGCATATTTAGAGTCTGTGTAGATAGATATTAACCCTCTGCCCTTCGGAGAGGAGTAGGGCACGAGTAAGGGCAGTGAGTTCAGCCTTCTGGGAGGTGGTGCCTAAAGGCAAGGGCCTGGTTTCGACCGTCTGGGTTGCTGTTACGACAGCGTAGGCCGCCTGCTGGTGGCCATCAGAGGTTAAAACAGAACTCCCGTCCACGAACAGGGTATGGTCTGGGTGTTCTAATGGCTGTTCGGAAAGACTGAGGCGGGAGGGCGGCAAGGTGGTGAGAACCTCCGGGCAGGAATGTGTGGGGGCGGAATCGTACCCTGGAGTGGGCAAGAGGGTAGCAGGGTTTAGAGGGGGTGAGGTGGTGAGGGTGATGTGAGGGTTTTCAATGAATAGCAGGTGAAACTGTTGAAGCCGGGATGGGGTGAGGTGGCTGACACACTTGTGTGTGATGAGATCTGACAGTCGGTGAGAAGAGTAGACAGTAAGAGAATGTCCTAGGGTGAGCTTGAGGAACTCCTTGGTAAGTTCTGTGGCAGCTGCCAGGGCTCGCAGACAAGGTTGCCAGCCCTGGACCGTGGGGTCTAACTGCTTGGAGAGATAGGCCACAGCCTGGTATGTGGATCCAACCGGCTGGGCTAGGAGGCCAGTAGTAACCTTTTGGCGCTCCTCAGTGAATGGATGGAAAGGCCGAAGGGGGTTGGGGAGAGAGAGAGCAGGGGCAGAAAGGAGACAGTCCTGAAGCTTCTTGAAAGAGTTGGCAACCAATGAGGGATCGGACAGCAGTCCGGTGGGTGCTTCCTTGGCAGCCTGGTAGAGGGGCTTGGCTAGGACCCCGAAGTTGGGAATCCAATGCCTGAAATACCCTACCGGTCCTAGGAAGGACAAGATCTCTTCCGCATCCTGAGGAGGCTGGAGAGTTTCAATGAGGCTTATTCTATCTGCCGTGAGACTTTTTGTAGTGGGTGTGAGGAGTATACCTAGGTAGGTGACAGAAGGGGTGCAAAGCTGAGCCTTGGCCGGGGTAACCCGATAACCTCGGTCGCCAAGAAAATTTAAAAGTGTAGCGGTATCTGCAAGGGAGCTCTCCCAGGAGGGACTACATAGTAATAAGTCATCTACATATTGCAATAGTGTGCTGTGGGTAAGGGGACAGAGGCTAACATCCTGTGCCAGTGCCTGTCCGAAAAAATGGGGGCTATCTTGGAACCCTTGAGGCAAAACAGTCCAAGTCAGCTGGGAAGAAATATGAGTGTCTGGATCTTCCCATGTAAAGGCAAAAAGAAAGTGTCAGTCGGGATGTAGGGGAATGGTGAAGAAGGCATCCTTTAGGTCAAGGACAGTAAAATGAGTGGTATCAGGAGGAATGCGCGAGAGAAGTGTATATGGGTTAGGAACAACTGGAAAGGTGGGGACTACTGCCTCATTGATGAGGCGTAGATCCTGCACGAGGCGGTAGGCCCCGGAGCTTTTCTTTACAGGCAGGATAGGAGTATTGCATGGTGAGTTGGCAGGGACTAGAATGTGCTGCTGGAGCAGGCGTGTGATGATGGGTTTTAGTCCCTGTCGGTGCTCAAGGGAGATAGGGAACTGGGGTCTAGAGGGAAACTTGGAGGGGTCCTTCAGCTGGACGCGGACTGGAGTATGGTGCTGGGCAATGATCAGGGTGGAGGTGTCCCACACCTTAGGGTTAATGGGGACCGGAAACAGGAGTGGGGTGTCAGCCTGGTGGGGTTTATCAGGTGAGAGGAGGGGAAAGAGGAGCGCGAGGTACGGGGAGGGGTTGGTCCGGAAGTGAACTGAGGCCCCTAGCTTAGAGAGGAGGTCTCGTCCTAACAAGGGGACTGGGCATGAAGGAATGATAAGAAATGAGTGCGAGAAGAGGGAGCCATCCAGGCGGCAAGACAGAGGAGGAGTCTGGCGGTAGATGGAGGGAATGCCATCAATTCCCATGACCCTGACAACAGAGGGATGGCTGGGGCCACCGAAGGAAGGCAAAACAGAGTAGGTAGCCCCCGTGTCCATAAGGAAGGCTATGGACTTACCCGCTACCTGGAGCATAACCCTGGGCTCGGCGAGAGTAAGAGAGGTTCCTGAGTCTGGGCCTCTTCAATCTTTGTCGGTGTCGAGGAGCTGGAAGACGCCTCCAGTACCTGGAGGAGGGTCGTCATGTGGAGGCGTAGCGACCGTCCTCAGGTTGGGGCAGTCTGACTTCCAGTGGCCCATCTGCCCACAGCTTGGACAGGGGCGAGTTGGTTCCTTAGGGTTGGCACTGCTTGGCCCAGTGGCCTTCGTTGCTGCACTTGAAGCAGGCACCAGGTGGCGCTCGGGGAGTACCTCCTCTCTGAGAGCTCCTGGAGCCGGCCGGCCTCAGGGCTGCTACCAAGGCCTGGGTTTGGAGTTGTACCTTCTGTTTTAGCCTGGCCTGTCGCTGGGCCTCAGCTGCTTCCTCCCTGGAGTTGTAGACCTTGAAGGCCAGTTTGACTAAATCCTGGATGGGAGTTTGAGGGCCGTCCTCCACCTTTTTAAATTTTTTCCAGCTATCCGGAGCCGACTGAGAAATAAAGTACGTAGCCAAGACGGTTCCTCCTGCGGGGGAGGCAGGGTCAAGGCGGGTGTACTGAATGAGTGCCTCAGTCAGTCGGTTAAGAAAAACGGCCAGATTTTCATTTGAGCCGTGGACTACCTCCTTTAATTTATCAAAGTTGACTGACTTATTGGAGGCTGCCTGCATGCTGGCAAGAAGGCACTGGACCATCATGTCTTGGTGGCAGCGGCCTGCCTGCCCAACCTGGTAGTCCTAGCCAGGCTCGGCTGAGGGCACCGCCTCGGTGCCGACTGGCATGGCAGGGTCAGTTAAATGAACCTGGTCATCATGCTTCCTGGCTGCTGCTAGGATACGCTCCCGTTTCTCAGGGGACAGGGTTGAGGTCGTAATGACATGGAGATCATGCCAGGTGAGGTCATATGCTGGCATAGGTATCTGAACTCTTTGATATACAGAGTGGGGTTGGCTGAGAAACAGCCTACATGCTCTTCAATCTTAGACAGGTCTGCCCGCGAAAACGGCACATGGACCCGGACCACTCCTTCGGCGCCTGCCAGTTCCCGCAAGGGGCACAGGAGGTCGGTCCTGGACCGGGTATGGGCTGAGACAGGCAAGCAGGAGGAGGAGGGAGGAGAGACAGGGTCCGTCAGGTTTGGTGGGGACACAGGAGGAGTGGAGGGAAGGGGTGGCGCCGACAAGGACGGAGACAACGACGGGTCAGGGTAAGGGGGAGGTTGAGCGGGGGACTGAAGGAGGGGTAGGGAAAGAGAAAGAGGAAGAATCGTCCTTTTCCTTGCTTGAGGAAGTAGATTTCGCGAGCAAGACCTGGGCCAACGAACATCGGGCACAGAGGTCTGGGCAGGAGCGCAAGTCCCGAAAGGCCTGAACATAGGGTACCTCGGACCATTTGCCTAGTCTCTTGCAGAAGTTGGTCAGATCTATGAGGATGTTAAAGTCTAGAGTGCCTTCTGCAGGCCACTGAGACTGATTATCCAATTTATACTGCGGCCATGCCACTGTGCAGAAGAAAATAAGCCGCTTTCCTTTTAGGTCTTGGCTGAGACCTAAAGTCTGGAAATTAGCCAAGAGGCACCCCAGAGGGATTTTAGGTCTGGTTTGGACTGGGCAGCCCCCATGATCCTGAGGCGGGCAGTCCGGAGGCAATGGGAGCGTCCTCTCACTGCCACGCGGAGTGCAGGGTATGGCAGCTTCCAGGGAGGTCAGACCTCTCCTAGTCCCCGGTGCTGAGGTCACAAGTGATGGATGGGGGAAGCCCTGACGCGGCCGCGTTTTCGGGCATGGACTTCCGGAGCCTGCAGGACGGGGGAAAACTTACCCAGCAGTGATCGAACTGAGTCTTGGATTTGGTGAAACGTCTCCCAGCTCAGAGAGGAGGTCCTGGCTCGGGGAGAGGAGAGCCTGCCCGAACTGGCAGGGGTCCGGGGAGGGGTCTCCTCCCAGGTTTCGGCACCAATGTAATGGGGAGCCAAGCAAGAAGACATGAGGCAGATGAGAACAGAGGTAGCCTTTATTGGGCTTGCGGGCGAGGTTCACCAGTCCCCTAGGAGGAGGGCCAAGGAAGTCGTGGGCAGGGCAGGTATCGGGCCTTTTATAGGGCGAGGTAGGCGGGGTCTGTAGGTTTCAGTTTCCTGAGTTAGGTTTCGATTTCTGAGGAATGACGTGTCCAGGAGTTTGCGCAGAGCAGAGCGGGGAGTTTTGGCGGGCTCAGGGTGCTTTTCATGCACTGAAAAGTCCTAGCAGGAAGTCTCAGCGGGTAAAGTCCCGACAAGGAGCCCGCCATGTCAGGTGGTACCACCATGTTGGGTCTAAATCCCTGCCTAACATATAGCAGGTCCCCAAAGAGAGGGCCAGTGAATACATGTGATTTTGTTTTGTTGGTTGTTTAGAGTCAGTGTCTTCTTGTGTTGCCCAGGCTGGAGTACATGGGTGCATGGTGCAATCATAACTCACTGCAGCCTCAACCTCCTGAGCTTAAGCAATCCTCCCACCTCAGCCTGTAGCTACGACTACAGGCAAGCACCACCACGCCCAGCTAATTTTTTTTTATTGTTTTATTTTTTGTAGAGATAGGGTCTCACTATGTTGCCCATGCTGGTCTCAAACTCCTGGCCTCAAGTGATCCTCCTGCCTCACCCTCCCAAAGCACTGGGATTATAGGCATGAGCCACCGCACCCAGCCCAGTGAATGTTTTTGAACAATTATAAAATCTTCCCCCGTCTGTCCTCTTCCTTACAAATACTGCCTTTGCATTTTCTTCCATATGCAAAATAAATGCATCCCCTTCCGAAGGGAGACCACCTAAGTGACCCATCTGACATGGAATCAGCCTCAAGCCCAGGATCTCTAATAGTCTCTTCTATATCAGGTCCAGATGCAGCTTCTCTTGATTCAGAGACCTCTGAGCTACAAAATAAAAGAGAGACAGAGACAAGTTATCTCTGCCCCATTTCTACACACACACACATATGCATGCACACATCCAACATACAAAGCAGAACAAGGACAGGAGAACGGCAGAGCACACTCCTGTTCAGAAGGAGGGACGGGGCCTGGCACGGAGTCTCATGCCTGTAATCCCAGCACTTTGGGAGGCCAAGGCCAGTGGATCACCTGAGGTCAGGAGTTTGAGACCACCTTGGCCAACATGGTGAAAACCTGTCTCTACTAAAAATACAAAAATTAGCCAGGCACGGTGGCTCACGTCTGTAATTCCAGCACTTTGGGAGGCCGAGGGGGGCAGATCACGAGGTCAGCAGTTCGAGACCAGCCCGGCCAACATGGTGAAACCCGATCTCTACTAAAAATACAAAAATTAGCCGGGCGTGGTGGTGGGCGCCTGTAGTCCCAGCTATTCAGGAGGCTGCGACAGGAGAATCGCTGGAACCCAGGAGGCAGAGGTTGCAGTGAGCCAAGATAGTGCCATTGCACTCCAACCTGGGCAACAAGAGTGAAACTCTGTCTCAAAAAAAAAAAAAAGAAGAAGAAGAAGAAGAAGGAAGGACAGGAGACACACAGCAGGCTTTGGTCCCCAGTAAGTCTAAAGTGCTGTTAGGCAGATGTTGAGAAGAACCCCACCTTTCCCTGGGAGTGGGAAGAGTTCCCCAGTTCATTCTTCACCACATTCTTGGCTCTGCCCTTAGAGTGAACCACCCTTTTCCACTTATTCTCCTTGGCCACAACTGAGAGGACACTGGAGGTTATGTCTTTCTGAAGTAGAGTAGCTTTCTCAGTCTCCTTCATGCCCATAGAAATTTGGAGACCCATGGCCAGGCGTGGTGGCTCACACCTGTAATCCCAGCACTTTGGGAGGCTGAGGTGGGCGGATCATGAGGTCAAGAGATCGAGACCATCCTGGCGAACATGGTGAAACCCCGTCTCTACTAAAAATACACAAAAAAATTAACCAGGCGTGGTGGCGGGTGCCTGTAGTCCCAGCTACTCAGGAGGCTGAGGCAGGAGAATGGCGTGAACCCGGCAAGCGGAGCTTGCAGTGAGCCGAGATCGTGCCACTGCACTCCAGCCTGGGCGACAGAGCAAGACTCCGTCTCAAAAGAAAAGAAAACATAAATAAATAAATAAATAAATAAATAAATAGAGAGACCCAGGCCGGGCATGGTGGCTCATACCTGTAATCACAGCACTTTGAGAGGCTGAGGCAGGAGTATCACTTGAGGCCAGGATCGCTTGAGGCCAGCCTGGGCAACATACCGAGACCCCCATCTCTACCAAATAAAAAATAAAAACCTGAAATAGAAAAATTAGGCTGAGCATGGTGGCTCACACCTGTAATTCCATCACTTTGGGAAGCCAAGGAGGGAGAACTCCTTAAGACCAGAAGTTCAAGACCAGCTTGGGCAACAGGCTGAAACCCTGTCTACAAAAAATAGAAAAGTTAGCCAGGCATGGTGGTGCACACCTGTAGTCCCAGCTACTCAGAAGGCTGAGGTGGGAGGATCACTGGAGCCCCAGAGGTGGAGGCTGCAGTGAGGCTTGATTGTGCCACTGCACTCCAGCTGGAGTGACAGAGCAAGACTTCATCTCAAGACAAAACAAAACAAAACAAAAATAGGCTGGGCATGGTGGTACACCACATGCCTATAATGCCAGCACTTTGGGAGGCCAAGACAGGTGAATCGCTTGAGCTCAGGAGTTCGAGACCAGCCTGGGCAACATAGCAAGACCCTGTCTCTACCACAAAAATACAAAAATTAGCCGGGCATGGTGGCACATACCTGTAGTCCCAGCTACTTGGAAGGCTGAGGTAGGTGGATCACTCAAGCCCAGGAAGTGAAGGTTGCAGTGAGCCAAGATCATGCCACTGTACTTCAGCCTGGGTGAGAATGAGATTTTGTTTCAAAAAAAACCAAAAAACAAAAATTAGCGTGTTGGGGTGGCATGGGCCTGCAGTCCCAGCTACTTGGGAGGCTGAGGCAGGAGGATTGTGTGAGACCAGAAGTTCGAGGTTATAGTGAGCTGTGGTTGCCTCACTGCACTCCAGGCTGGGTGACACAGTGAGACCCAATCTCAAAAAAAAAAAAAGAAATTTGGGGACCTAAAAGTCGTACTAAGTCTTGAACACTCATGGTCAAAATTTAACCTGGTGTCTTTCTGTCAGGGTGAGGGGGTGTTAGGCAGTGGAAGCAGGGCAATTCCCTCCAAAACCGAACTTATGTATTTTACTCCATTCAGATCCGTGGGTCAACAGCATACCCATAATTCTTTTTTTTTTTTTTTTTTTTTCTGAGACCAAGTCTCACTCTGTCACCCAGGCTGGAGTGCAGTGGCATGACCTCCGCTCACTGCAAGCTCCGCCGCCTCCTGGGTTCACACCATTCTCCTGCCTCAGCCTTATGAGAAGCTGGGACTACAGGCGCCCGCCACCACGCCCAGCTAATTTTTTGTATTTTTAGTAGAGACGGGGTTGCGCCGTGTTAGCTAGGCTGGTCTTGATCTCCTGACCTCGTGATCCGCCCGCCTCAGCCTCCCAAAGTGCTGGAATTATAGGCGTGAGCCACTGCGCCTGGCCAAGATGAGCTACACTCTTAACCTCTTTTCTCCGAATCATCTTGACTAGCTGAGAGGATTTATTGGGAACCACTTTGATCAGTTTGGAGATTTTTACAAAGGACATAATAGCCACATACTTGATATGGCCCTTTCCACAAAGATGACTTTTAATCAAACCTTGTAGCTCAACCAGTGGCAGTGGCTCACACCTGTAATCCCAGCACTTTGGGAGGCCGAGGTGGGAGGATCACTTGAGGTCAGAAGTTTAAGACCAGCCTGGCCAACATGGTGAAACCCATCTCTACTGAAAATACAAAAATTAGCTGCGCGTGGTGGTGCACACCTGTAATCCCAGCTACTCGGCAGACTGAGTCAGGAGAAAGGCTTGAACCCAGAAGGTGGCCTTGGAAACAAGAGCAGGACTGTGTCTCAAAAAGCAAAACAAAAACCTTGTGGCTCGGCCGGGCGCGGTGGCTCAAGCCTGTAATCCCAGCACTTTGGGAGGCCGAGACGGGCGGATCACAAGGTCAGTAGATCGAGACCATCCTGGCTAACACGGTGAAACCCCGTCTCTACTAAAAAGAAAAAAAACAAACAAACAAAAACAAAAAACTAGCCGGGCGAGGTGGCGGGCGCCTGTAGTCCCAGCTACTTGGGAGGCTGAGGCAGGAGAATGGCGTGAACCCAGGAGGCGGAGCTTGCAGTGAGCCCCGATTGCGCCACTGCACTCCAGCCTGGGCGACAGAGCAAGACTCTGTCTCAAAAAAAAAAAAAAAAAGAAATTTAAAAAACCTTGTGGCTCAGGGACTTTCTCAGTTGTATCTTTTACTGGTTAAAAATGTGGATCACTTGCCTCAAGTTTCTATATTCTCTTCCATTTCTGCTTAAAAACTGACCAATTAATTTCTGAGTCATCTCTTTCTTCCAGTAACTCCTCAAATGCATGCAACAGCAGCAACAGCATGCTACCAATATTCCCTTTCCCCAGTTCTTTACTTAAAGCCTAAAGCTCATTTGGTTATAAGCTTACAGTTTAACCAAACCCTTCACCATTGCATAACACATGTCACCATCTTTCCAACTTCCAACGACAGTTCCCTTACCAGCCACTGTCCAGCTCAACTTCAATGTCTCATAGTTTACATAGTTTAGGCCTTTTTTTTTTTTTTTTTTTTGAGACAGAGGCTTGCTCTGTCGCCCAGGCTGGAGTGCAGTGGCTCAATGTTGGCTCACAGCAACCTCTGCATCTGAGGTTCGATCGATTCTCCAGCCTCAGCCTCCTGAGTAGCTGGGATTACAGGTGCGTGCCACCACTCCCGGCTAATTTTTGTATTTTTAGTGGAGACAGGGTTTCACCATGTTTGCCAGGCTGGTCTCAAAATCCTGACCTCAGGTGATCCACCCGCCTCGGCCTCCCAAAGTGCTGGGATTACAGGCATGAGCCACCGTGCCTGGCTGGGTTTTTTTTTTTTTTTTGAACCAGGCTGGAGTGCAGTGGCACAATCTTGGCTCACTGCAACCTTTGCCTCCTGGGCTCAAGCGATCCTCCCATCTCAGCCTCCCAAGTAGCTGGGACTACAGGCACATGCCACCACACCCGGCTAATTTTTAATATTTTATTTTTACTTTTTAATTTTTTGAGATGGAGTCTCACTCCATCATCCAGGCTGGAGTACAGTGGCGCAATCTTGGCTTACTGCAACCTCTGCCTCCTGGGTCCAAGTGATTCTCCTGCCTCAGCCTCTAGCTGGGATTACAGGCACCTATCACCATGCCTAGCTAATTTTTTTTTTTTTTTTTTTTTTGTATTTTTAGTAGAGACAGGGTTTTGTCATGTTGGCCAGGCTGGTTTCAAACTCCTAACCTTAGGTGACCCACCTGCGTTGGCCTCCCAAAATGCAGGGATTACAGGTGTGAGCCACCATGCCTGGCCTAGGCTTATTTTTTATTGTTGCAGCACACCATTTCTGGGTACTAATTCTGTAACAGTTTGTTTAAACATTCGGATGTGCTAACAAACCACCTCCATATATCAATGGCTCACAGCAAGAGAGATTTATTTCTTAAATTCCTTATCATTTTACAGGTAGGCTGTAGCCCAGCTTCACGTAATTGTCATTCTGGGTTGCAGGCTGAAAGAGAAGTCTAGATCTGGAAACTGCCAGGTTTATGAGCCTGAGCAGAGGGAGAAGAGATGGGAAACTGCTAGAGTACTCAATGGTGCCTAAAGCTTCTATGTGGAAGTGATACTTTACCTTTTTTTTTTTTTTGAGATGGAGTTTCACTTTTTGTCCAGGCTGGAGAGCAATAGCATGATCTGGGCTCATGCAACCTCCGCCTTCCGGGGTTCAAATGATTCTCCTGCCTCAGCCTTCCTAGCAGCTGGGATTACAGGTCTGTGCCACCATGCCTGGCTAATTTTGTAGTTTTAGTAGAGATAGGGTTTCACCATGTTGGCCAGACTGGTCTCGAACTCTTGACCTCAGGTGATCTACCTGCCTCATCCTCCCAAAGTGCTGGGATTACAGGTGTGAGCCACTGTGCCCGGTCAATACTTTGCCTTCCTACTCATATTCCACTGGCCAAAGCAAGTCCTATAGCCAAGCCTATTGTAAGCAGCGAATGAGCGTGTAATGCTCCTATATGGAGGGGCCCAGCAGGGAAGGTAAGTACATATCTGGAATGGAGATGTCAATCACTGGCCTAGTCCACTCCTCCTCCAGCACATACACACGCTCTGCTGCAGCATTTTGTACCATGTCACCTCCTGCATCCATCTTAGCCAAGGGTAAAGTCTTGATTCAAGGGCAAAGTCTTTTTTCTTTTCTTTTCTTTTTTTTTTTTTTTTGAGACGGAGTCTCGCTGTGTCGCCCAGGCTGGAGTGCAGTGGCGCGATCTCGGCTCACTGCAAGCTCCGCCTCCCGGGTCCACGCCATTCTCCCGCCTCAGCCTCCGAGTAGCTGGGACCACAGGCGCCCGCCACCACGCCCGGCTAGTTTTTTTTTTTGTATTTTTAGTAGAGACGGGGTTTCACCATGTTAGCCAGGATGGTCTCGATCTCCTGACCTCGTGATCCACCCGCCTCGGCCTCCCAAAGTGCTGGGATTACAGGCTTGAGCCACCGCGCCCGGCCTTTTTTTTTTTTTTTTTTTTTTTTTTTGAGACAGGGTCTTACTCTGTTGTCCAGGCTGGAGTGCAGTGGTACAATGTTGGCTCACTGTGGTTTCAATCCCAGGCCCAAGCAATCCTCCCACTTCAGCCTCCCAAGTAGCTGGGACCACAAGCATGCACCACTGGCATGCACCTGGCTAATTTTAATTTTTTTTTTTTTTTTGAGAGGGAGTTTCGCTCTTGTTGCCCAGGTTGGACTGCAATGGGGCAATCTTGACTCACTGCAACCTCCGCCTCCCGAGTTCAAGTGATTCTCTTGCCTCAGCCTCCCAAGTAGGATTACAGGCCTGCGCCACCATATCCAGCTAACTTTTTGTATTTAGTAGAGATGGGGTTTCACTATGTTGGTCAGGCTGGTCTCGAACTCCTGACATCAGATGATCCACCCGCCTCGGCCTCCCAAAGTGCTGGGATTACAGGCAAGAGCCACTGCACCCAACCTAATTTTAATTTTTGTAGAGATAGGGTCTTGTTATATTTCCCTGGCTGGTCTTTAACTCCTGGGCTCAAGCAATACTCCTGCTTTGGCATCCCAAAGTATTGGGATTACAAATGCGAACCACAGTGCAAAGTCTTGAGTTAAGGGCAGACAATTTCTAGGCAAGTAAATGTAATCTGGCCTGGAGAGTAGACCAGACCGATTCCTTTTCTTGGGAACTTGAACCACAATAGATTGAATGAGTGAGCTGCAGCTGACAGGCTGTGATACAAGATGGACTTGGAAATGTCACATCTAACCAAGACCCTGTTGCCTAAAAGTTGGGCCGACAGCAGCAAAGCTAGGATTTCAATGCAAACCCTGCCCTTAGACCCTCACTCAGGGCAGTTTCCCAAAGGGAAGAGATGTCCACAGGGGAGCCCATGGAATCTCCAGTGCATGCATCCACCTGTTCGCTTGCCTACCAGGTCTGCTCCAAACTCACCTGCTCAAAGACCTTCTATGGGTCCTGACAGCCCACAGGAAAAGTTCAAAGGATTGAGCCTGGCATCCGAGGCCACTGCTATCAGGCCACCTTTTCCAGGAGGTTCTGGACGGCTTTCTGGGTAAACAGGGGAGCTGCTTTTCAGGGGTGGTGCTGTCCAGCATGGCTAAGAAGAGGCACACACTGCACATGGACCCCCGTTGCACGTGGGCCCCCGCTGCATAGACAGTGCATGCCGAGAGACTCTATCAGATCCCAGTAAGCACCACAGATCTT
The DNA here is from genome assembly GCF_003255815.1 of Theropithecus gelada. Taxonomy (NCBI): domain Eukaryota; kingdom Metazoa; phylum Chordata; class Mammalia; order Primates; family Cercopithecidae; genus Theropithecus; species Theropithecus gelada. The sequence continues at coordinate 54,239,493 of NC_037688.1, forward strand.
GCAATTTTACTCTGAAGGCAGAGAGGTGAGAGAGTGGATGAAGGCAGCCAACGGGACAGGAGTTTGCTGGAGATGCAAGCAGAGAATCAGGGAAGTCCAGAGGCCCTAGGTCCAAATCAGCTTTGTACTGGGGCAGCATCCGCCCGGCCCCACAACTCCCATCGGGTGGACACACCTAGATCGCATCTGCACACTCTTGAGAAAGTGGAGCTCCTTCCTGTAAAGCCTACGAAACACTGGACCTGCTGGACCCTCCTCAGCCACACAGCCTTCCAGTGTCTTTTGGGGGTTCGATCCAGCCCCTTGCGGTCTACAATCCAACCACTTCGGGGTATGTCTGTGCCTCGCCCTAAGGCCCCGCCCACACCTGCTTCCTAGACCTAAATGCCATTTGATGGGGCAGAGATCACTCTCCCAGAACCCTCCAGACTAATGCCCATGCCCTTCAGAGACAACACTTAGGTCCCGCTGGCCAATTGCAACCAAACCACGGCCTCGGCCACGCCCCATGCACAGCTCGCCCAATTGCGGGTGATCTCGGACAGGACAACCCGCACTCCAGGGCCACCGGGAGGCTCTGTGGGGCCGCCAGCCTCCATGGAGGCAGAGCAGTCGGGGGTGGGCCAGGCCCGGCCCTCGGGCCCAATTCCGCCCTCCTGCCCTTCCCCTAGCCCAGTCCAGGGCCCGGTCCAACGTGCATCAGCGAAGCCACATCCAGCGCTTCCGCGAGGCGGTCTCCCATGCGTGGCAATGCGGGACTGAGCCCGCCAGACTGGGCAGCTAGGAGCAGCGGCAGCGGCAGCAACAGCAGGGGCCTGTAGGATTGAAAGTGGGATGGACTGGGCGGCTGCGACGCAGTCCCCAGACCTTGGAGGTCAGAGCTAGGCGCCACCCTACTGCAAACAGGCAGGAGCCAGGAGCCGGTTTACCCTTTAAAACTAGGTGTCAGGGAACAGGAGCCACGTCCACTCCAAAAATTAGGCATCAGGACTAAGGAGCCCTTAGAAATTTAGTCAGGGCTGGCGGGGCGCGGTGGCTCAGGCCTGTAATCCCAGCACTTTGGGAGGCCGAGGCAGGTGGATCACGAGGTCAGGAGATGGAGACCATCCTGGCTAACATGGTGAAATGTTCGTCTCTACTAAAAATACAAAAATACAAAAAATTAGCCGGGTGGTGGCGGACGCCTGTAGTCCCAGCTACTCGGGATGCTGAGGCAGGAGAATGGCGTGAACCCGGGAGGCGGAGCTTGCAGTGAGCTGAGACAGCGCCACTGCACTCCAGCCTAGGCGAAAGAGCAAGACTCTGTCTCAAAAAGAAAAAAAAAAAAGAAAGAAATTTAGTCAGGGCTTGGATCTCAGGTACCTTATGGAAGAAATCAGGGGTCAGGCTTATCTGCTGCCACTTACTGCTTCAGCCAGGTATCCCTCAGCCACCAGGTGCACTGATCCAGAATCACCAGCTCTCTATGCTGCTGCTGCTGCTGCTGATTATTATTATTATTTTTTTTTTAAATTTTATTTTTTTTTGAGATGGGGTCTAACTGTCACCCAGGCTGGAGTGCAGTGGCGCAATCTTGGCTCACTGCAAGCTCCACCTCCTGGGTTCACGCCATTCTCCTGCCTCAGCCTCCTGAGTAGCTAGGACTACAGGCGCCTGCCACTATGCCCAGCTAATTTTTTTGTATTTTTAGTAGAGATGGGGTTTCACCGTGTTAGCCAGGATGGTCTCAATCTCCTGACTTCGTGATCCGCCCGCCTCAGCCTCCCGCAGTGGTGGGATTACAGGCACCCGGCCTATTATTGAGACAGGGTCTCACTCTGTCACCCAGGATGGAGTGCAGTGGGATGACCATGGCTCACTGCAGCCTTAATCTCCTGGGCTCAAGCGATCCTCCCACCTCAGCCTTTGGAGTAGTTAGGACGACAAACACTTACCATCACGCCTGGCTAATTTTTAAAATTATTATTCTCTAAAGAGAAGAGGTTGCACCATCCTGCCTAGGCTGGTCTCAAGCTCCTGAGCTCAAGAGATCCTCCTGCCTGGGCCTCCCAAAGTGCTGGGATTATTGGTGTGGGCCACCACGCCCTGCCTGAACTCTTATGTAAAAGATGATGCTTTTGTTGGTCACAGGGCCCAGCCTCCTGTGCTTTCTGCCTGGCAACCTCTTCCCCAGCTTCTCTCCATAACTAGATTCTCCCCACTTAACATTCCACTCCAATGTCATCCCTGCTGAAACCAGACCATCCCTGTCCACTGCATCCAAAGTGACAGCCTCAATTAGGCAGTTCTTCATGGTGCCTCTTCCTCTGGGCCACAAGAAGGCCCACTGATGCCCCCAACACACCGCCATCTCACCTGCATCCCAGCCTGGCCTGGTCAGCCTTATTTCCAAGACAGATACTCACAGTGGTATTTTCCCGGGGACAGTACTGAGCGAGGAGCTAGATGCAGGTGTTACCCCTCCCTGCCTACCCATTCCTATGGGGGCGCAGAAAGGCAGAGCCAGCCTGCTGTGGGCACAGCACCCATGGCAGTTTGACCTGAGCAGCCGGGGCTGGACCTGGCCCTGGCCCTGGGGACGTCCAGGAGGTAGGGAGGTTGGATGCCCGGAAGCCTTGGGCCAGCCCTTCCAGGAACACACGTGCACAGGGCTTTCTATGCTCTTTTTTGTTTTTTAATTTTTTACAAAACTGTGTGTCCCGACCAATCAGGACAGTGCAGGCCTCCCCCAGGCACTGAGGCCTGAAGGAGGAGGCCACCATGAATGAGCAGCTGCCAACCCCAGAAGAACTGTCTGCCCTTCTGCATAGGGGCCAGTGTGAGGAAGGGGTCCAGCTGGAGGCTCTGCCCTGTCCCCCAGGCTGCTGGGAGAGAAGGCCAGGCCCTGGGTCCCTGGTGCTCCTAGTGCCTGTAAGGAAAGGAGGGAGAACAGGGTCTGAGGGAGAAGGGAGGGCTGGGGCCAGGGCTGGGGCAGGCCAGAGGGCAGCCCACAACATCTCACCAACAATGTGTGACATTATCCAACCACTGTGACGCCAATGATGACTGCTAGGAGGACGACGGTGATGGACACACAGATGGCAATCAAGACTTTCTTCTGTGGGAGAGGAGGGGGTCAGGGAAGTCACACAGGGTGCCTGGGGCAGAGGCCGGGCCTGGGAGGCTCACCTTCCTCGCCTTCTTCTGGTTCTCCAGGGCTGTCTTGACGTGCTCCTGCCCACGTTCCACGTAGTCCGCTGAGCTCAGGATGTTCTTCTCAATCCGATTGATCATCTCCCCCTGCTCAGAGGATGGGGTGATTCAGGGAGGTAAGGATGCCTTTGCCCACCCCACCCCAGATGACTGAAGAGCATTCCTGGCAGGAAAAAAAAGATTGCACTAACAAAGACAAGGGCAAGACTCGATCTGACAAAAGTTCAGGTTCCTTGGAGATGACTTCCAGGTCCCTTCTATCATGTAGTCCCTTGTCCCCTGCTCGCTTATCCCATATGACCTCTATCTGCAGTGGTAGCTTGGAGCTAAGGACCTCAAATGGCTCATACCTTTCACAGATGGTGAACTGTGCCTTCACAAATCTGTCTGAATTTACCCATTCTTCCAGGCCTATCTACAGCTGCCGCAAAGCCCTCCCTATCCCTGCCTCCTCCTGGCACCACCAGCCTCAGGTCTCAGTACTCCTACTGAATGAGATCTCTTTCCTGTAAGTCTCAGCTGCAAAAGGGCATTGGTTGTAGCATGACTGAGGCCAGCTCCTCCAGGACAGGGCTGGAAGCTCAACTCAACTCACGCAACCAGGGCCAGGGGAACACCGCCCCCACCCCAGCCTTGTACAGATGTTAGGAGGCAGCCCCTCTAAGGCAACTCTGACTGAACCTCTGAGAGGTATCAGGGTGGATGCTGTTAGTGAAGGGGGAGCCAGGGCTGGGGCCAGACCTGGGCAGGCTCAAGTTTTGGAGAGAGGGCAGGGTGCTATGCAGAAGGGAGTGGATATCTGGGTAGCAGCAGAGGCAGGCGCCATTCTCGGGGTACAGCTAAGGATAAGAATAAGCACCAATTTGGGGGGATGGCCAAACCTGGAAGACACAAAAGCCTCAGGGAGAGAATCTAAGGGTGGCAGGAGGCTGGCAGTTTGGACTGAGCCTGGTATCACGTCTGGGGCTGCGCGGGGCACTCACCTGCATCTCCACTTCAGAAGCCAGAAAAGTGAAGATATCGTGCAGCTCACGAATACTGCGTTCAAGCTGCTGGATCTCACTGTGCCGGGCCGAGATCTCATTTAAGGCCTGTCGAGTCACCTGTGTGTCCTTCAGGATCTAAGGGGTGGACAGGAGTGGGGCAACTGTTCACAGGGAGACCGACAGCAGGTCAGAAGCTCCTGTTGAACTTCTGGGGAGCCCTCAGCCTGGAATCTGATGGGTGACTCCAGGTTAGCTAATTAATTCCCTTAGGGGCCTCAGGGTCCCCTCAATCAGAAAGGGACATAGCAAGCGGAGTGCAGTGGCTCACACCTATAGTCCCAGCTACTCGGGAGGCTGAGACAGGAGGATCACCTGAGCCCAGGAGGTCAAGAACGGGATAGGACTCAGAGGGGATGGGAGGCACAGCAGAGAGGAGCTGGCTGTGGCCACTCACATTGGACACAAACACCTCGCTCTGCCCACTATCCAGCATCTGCTCCAGCTCCTCGTCAGACACCATCCCAGCATTGGCTGTGAAGGAAAATGCCAGGCTCAGGGCTGGGTTGGGATTACCTGCCCCTGCAGGCCAGGCTGGGCACACACAACTCACTGATCTTCAGCTGCCTCCGGATCCGCTCCACGTTCTTCTCCCGGTATTCGGACTGCATTGAATTGCACTTGTTGATGAGCTCCACGAATTGCTGGGACAGGACCCCATGCTAAAGATGAAGAATATAGGCTGGGTGCCCCGGGAGGATCCCTGCCCGGTCTGGGCCTCGGCAATCCCATAGTAAAGTGAGCAAATAGCATGAGCTCTTATGCAGGGTTTGCCACCTTAACCACTTTGTGATGACCTTGACAGGCTCCCCCATTTCTCTTAGACAAAAAGCCAAAGCCCTTAGCAAGTCTATGTGGCCCTCCATGATCTTTTTTATTTTTATTTATTTATTATTTATTTTTTGAGACAGAGTTTTGTTCTTATTGCCCAGGCTGGAGTGCAGTGGCGCAATCTTGGTTCACCACAACCTTGGCCTCCTGGGTTCAAGCGATTCTCTTGCCTCAGCCTCCCGAGTAGCTGGGACTACAGATGAACATCACCATGCATGGTTAATTTTTGTATTTTTAGTAGAGATGGGGTTTCACCATGTTGGCCAGGATGGTCTCAATCTCTTGACCTCAAGTGATCCACCCACCTCGGCCTCCCAAAGTGCTGGGATAACAAGTGTGAGCCACTGCACCTGGCCTATTTTTATTTTTAATAGAGACAGGGTTGGCCCGCACGGTGGCTCATGCCTGTAATCTCAGCACTTTGGGAGGCTGAGGTAGGCAGATCACCTGAGGTCGGAGTTCAAGACCAGCCTGGCCAACATGGTGAAACCCCATCTCTACTAAAAATACAAAAATTAGCTGGGTGCAGTGGTGGGTGCCTGTAGTCCCAGCTACTTGGGAGGCTGAAGCAGGAGAATGGCTTGAACTCAGGAGGCGGAGGCTGCAGTGAGCAGAGATGGCACCACTGCACTCCAGCCTGGGTGACAGAGTGAGACCTTGTCTCAAAAAAAAAAACAAAGAGAGAGATGGGGTCTCGTAATGTTGCCCAGGCTGGTCTCAAACGCCTGGGCTCAACCAATCCTCCCACCTCAGCCTCCAAAGTGCTGGGATTACAGGTGTGAGCCAAGGTGCACGGCCAGCCCTCTATGATCTCTCCTTCTCCCATGACCTCTCTGATCTTACTTCCTCTTACTGTTCCCTCCCTCGGCCCATCCACATTGGTCTCCTTACAGCCCTCCCTAGACAAAGCACACTCTCAGCTTAAACCTTTGCATTCACTTCTCATTCTACCTAGAATGCCCATTCCCCGCAAACACCTTTAAGTCTTTTGTTCAGATGTTACCTTCTGAATGAAGCTTCCTCCACTTGCTTTCAACTGCAACTCTACCCTCCTCCAGCATGCTCAGTCCCTCTTCCCCTGCTCTTTTTTCCTTAATGCTTATTATGTTCTAAATAATTCACTTATTTATTATGGTGATTGTCTACACCAGAAGGGAAGTTCCATGAGGATAGGGATCATTGATTCACTGCTGTCTCCTAAACAGTTCCCAAAAGGTCTGGCACACAGTAGGCACCCAATATGTAACTGCTGAATGCTTGCTGAATGCCAACCTTGCTGCCTACACCACAGTTCCTATGCCTAGAGATGAACATGCTGCCTGGGCAAAACAGGTGCAAAAGGGCCACATGGGCCCTTGATCACTCATGCCAATCACCACCACAGGCTTCCCCAGAAACACTGGCTCTGGGGCATCTGCTCTGCCTTGCCCCTTCTCCTGAGGCCTTAAATATGCTCCTTCCTTGGAGTTCCTTTTCCAGAGATACATCTGCTCTCCTGGTTCCAGCTGCACCCTTCCAAGATGCCCAAGCTGTTTCATCTTCAATCTGGGGTCCTTGCTGAGCCCTGGGCTCAACTACTCCAATCCTGACCTCTTGCCTGGTATCCTCCTCACTGGGGACACAGAGAGGGCCAGTCAGATCACTGCAAATCTCCTTACTAAGATATCACCCCAGGGGCCGTGCACGGTGGCTCATGCCTGTAATCATAGCACTTTGGGAGGCCAAAGCAGGTGGATCACTTGAGGTCAGGAGTTCAAGACCAGCCTCGCCAACATGGTGAAACCTCATTTCTACCAAAAAATATAAAAAACTAGCCAGGTGTGGTGGTGTACGCCTGTAATCCCAGCTACTTGTGAGGCTGAGGGAGGATTATCGCTTGAAGGAGGTGAAGGTTGCAGTGAGCCAAGACTGTGCCACTGTACTCCAGCCTGGGCGACAGAGAGAGACTCCATCTCAAAAAAATAATAATAATTAAAAAAAAAAAAGATATTACACCAGGGGAGTTCCTCTTCAGTGTCGCCCCAGGGAAGTTCCACTTCCTGACTTCTTGAATTCCACCTGTGGGACTAAGGATGTCCCTGTCACATAGATAGCAAACCTGCCAGTCAATTTGTGACTTCTCACTCTCCTTCCCTGGGCAGCACCATTAGCCACCAGATCCCATGTGAGTAATGTCTTTATCCCCTATTGAACCCTAACTCCTCATGTTGACTCCTAGAAAACACGTGTCCCAGCTGGGCGCAGTGGCTCACGCCTGTAATTCCAGCACTTTGGGAGGCCAAGGCAGGAGGGTCACCTGAGGTCAGGAGTTCGAGACCAGCCTGGCCAACATGGTGAAACCCCGTCTCTACTAAAAATACAAAAATTAACTCAGCATGGTGGTGTCCGCCTGTAATCCCAGCTATTCAGGAGGCTGAGGCAAAAAGAAAAGAAAACGTGTCCCACAGTCAAGCCTAGGTCTTGTCTGGGGTCAATAAGTAACTTCTTATGGAATGGAAGAAAATAAAGCAGGGTGTTATAACCGGACTGAGTGAGCATCAGGAGACCTGGTTTCCTGACCTTGAGCAAGTTCCTTCTCTCTCTGAGCTCAGGTTTCCCACTTGGAAAAATCATCCAGTTGGACTCCATGACATCTGCAGGCCCTTCCTTCATACATCTGTCATCTAATACTTCATGAAACATTTGCTGAAATGTCATTTCTGAGAAAAAAAACCCACCTGGGTTTTTCTCATTCTTGTGTTGACGGAGTTATAGTTCTCATCAGCTTCCTCCTTCTGGGGCTCTATGGCTGTGGGAAGACACAGGGGTATTGGGGGTACTTGTTTCCATAGGATTTTTAGGGAAATATAATTTATCATAAAATGACTAAGGCCGAGCCTCCAAGAGGAGAAAGTAAGTTTATTTTTCTTTGCATTACATCACTTGAGTTCCCATAGGAATGCAGAGGCCACCTAACAAAACCCCATCTCCCTGCCCAAAGAATGCCCAGTGGGCAGTGATAACTGTGTAAGTAAATGGTTTCATTGTAAATAAAAGAACCTGAGAGACTGCCTTGTGCTGTGGAGAGTACAATGGCCTGGAGGCCAGGAGACAGAGATGCTAGAACCAGGCCTGCTGTGTGACCTGGATATATCACTGGCTTCTCTGGGCCACACACTCCCCAGATATACCAACAACAGGGCAGGATCAGAGGGAAGGATCTGCCTGAGGTCCCAGTAGCTCACCCTTCAGCTGCAGGCGGATCTCCCTCCCCAGCTGTTTGATCTCGTCGCGCAGGTTCTGCAGCTCCTGCTTCATGCCTGAATAAGAGAAGGCCACGACTCCCAAACAGCAGCCCCCACCTCAACAAACCACCCTGGCCACCACCTGCGTGGAACTACAACCCCCACAATCCCTGGGGCGGAGCATGCGCTATGCAGCCGGGGTTTCACTCACTCTCCTCAGGAAGGGGCGTGGCCAGGATGGTGACCTGCTGTTTCTCCAACTCCTGGACTTTATTCCCCAGCTTGACAATAGTCTGCCGAATTGTCCGGACCTGGGGAGGGTGACCGAGAGGGCTGAAAGAGATATGGGGTACTCCAGACCACGCTGCTCCTCGGGTCCTCCTACCCCCTCGCGAATCCAGGCCAAGACTCCATCCCCTTACCTTCTGGAAGAACTCCTCGTCCGGGCTCCCCAGCCGTGCCGTGCCCGGGTGCACCACCAGCGCGACTCGCTCCTTGTCCTCTTCGTCCGAGCTGTCATCCCCCTGCCAGGCCCGGAGTCATTGGCACCACTGTTTCGCTGCGGCTGTCACCCCGCAGGACCCACAGGCTTCCGGGACTTTCCTTCCTGGCCATCAGCCACCCCTCCCTACCCCGAAGACCAGGAGTCCTGCGTTCCAGTTCGTCCGCCCGCCCCCATCCCCGCTGCCCTGGCGTCTCACCTGCCTCAGCTCGTGGGTCCTGTCCCGCATGGCGGCCTGAGCTCTCCCTCCCCGGCGTCAGACCGGGAGGCCCGCAAACTTGGAATACCCGTACCCCACTCACACTGACACTCCCCTCCCTCCCCCTGCGGACCCCAACACCCCCACGAGCCACCAGAGCCTCCGTCCCTTGCACCGCCCACAGTCAATGGGAAGGCGCCGACCCCGGGGACCCCCTAAGGTTCCACAGGTTGGAATTCCCTTTTCTTCACCCCTCCAGCTCCCGCAGCCTCAGCCCCGCCCCTCCGTGATAAATTCGGGGCATGCGCATATGGTCGCGTCTCTTCCTCGCCCGAGGCGGAGAAGGTGGAGTCGGAAGTTGTTGCGCCCCGAGCGGAAGCGGAGCTGCCTGGACGCGAGAACTGGCTACCGTCACCGGAACCGTTGCATCTTCCAACGGAAATCTGGTTGCCAAAAGGGGTAGGAATACGTCATTTGTACGTAATCTGAGGCACCCGCATCTCACATCACCCCATGGTGCCCCCACCGCGTCACGTGACCAACCCGGTCCCAAACTCGTGGACCGCAGAATGTGACGCTGTGACTGTCACGTGTCCCGGCTCTGTCAGCGCCGTCTCTGGGAAGCTGTTTTCATCACGACGTCCCCGGCACTCCGACCACCGAACGACGCCCACACGGCCCCCGCGAGGTGGGGAGGGGCGCGCCCACCACCCCCAGAGGCCTTTCGAGGCAGTGGGTGGTAGGACCCTTGCTGACTTCGCCTTTATTGCTTTCGGGTCCAGGGGCGTGGGCGGACTGACGACTTAGCATTTGGGGCTGTCAGCATCATGGGACCTTGAAAATCGGGAAATAATAGGATCCGAGTCGTCAGCGTCAGAAAATTGCAGGGTTGTGTGGGCAGGGAATCTTGGGGTGGGAAGTGACCTCAGCCAAGGCAGAAACCTCTTCTTCCGCATCCTCCTGGCGCAGCCTCTGACAGGTGGGCAGCCAGCCGGCGCCCTCCTTGAACACTACAGCCCGGCTGCACTCACCACCTTGTGGGCTGTCAGACCATGTCAGGGCAGCTCAGGCTAAGAAAAGTGTCTCTAGTGAGCACGCTGCCTTCCCTGCCACTCACACCCCCCAGACCCTGCCTTGCATCTGAGGCAGGTAATGACTTTGTTCTTAACTGAATCTGGGGAGTTCCTAGCTCAGTACCAAGCACATTACAGGCCCTCTATAAATACTTGTGGACAGAATCTTAGCCTTTCATGTATCTGAGGATGAAGACCCTGGTTCCTTGGTCTTCTTTAGGCTTCAGTCTTTCTGACTGTGACACTTCTCTAATCCTGGCTATCGAGATATTCACTCATTTTTTATTTTTAAAAATTTTTACAAGATGGGGTCTCACTATGTTGTCCAAGCTGGTCTCTAACTCCTGGGCTCAAGCAATCCTCCTGCCTCAGCCTCCCAAACTGCTGGGATTACAGGCATGCACCACCATGCACAGAACATTCATTTAATGGATATTTTTGGGCACATACTATGGGCCAAACACTGTTCTAGGGCTGGAGATACATCAAGGACTAATAGATAAAAATTCCTGCACTCGTGGAACTTAAATTCTCTAGAAGGAGTCCCCAAGGTCATTTAGTAAGTCTCAGCATAGCTGGGAATGAATAATGGGTCTCCTGGACCCCAGGGCTCTGTCCAGGAAGCTTCTGTGAAGGTACAAGCAAGGAAAGGAATGGACCCTTTCTGCTATGCCCTGGTCAGGAAACCTAGATTCCTGGGACTGGGTTGCTATGGACTTCTGGAAGTTGCTTCCTGTCTCTTAAGTGTCGATCTCCCTCTGCACAGTGGGTAACTTGGGGGGATGGGGAGATCATCTTTATGGGTATGGGCTGCTCTAAACTTCAGTGATGATGAGGTTGGAAACTGTCAAGTGCTGTTTGATTCTATGTGAGGATTTTTGGCTCTTCTCTTCCTGTTAAAACCCAGCTCTAGCAGGGTGCGGTGGCCTATGCCTGCAATCCCAGCACTTTGGGAGGCAGAGGCAGGCAGATCACCTGAGGCCAGGAGTTGGAGACCAGCCTGGCCAACATGGCGAAACCCCATCTCTACAAACGTACAAAAATTAGCCAGGCATGATGGCAGGTGCCTGTAATCTCAGCTACTCGGGAGGCTCAGACAGGAGGATTGCTTGAACCCGGGAGGCGGAGGTTGCAGTGAGCTGAGATCACGCCATTGCACTCCAGCCTAGGCGACAGAGTAAGACTCCATCTCAAAAAAACAAAACAAAGCAAAACACAAAACCCAGCTAGTAGGAGAGTGGTTCCCTGATCAACCCACAGAGGGAATGCAGGGTTTTTCAGGAAGCCTCCCCTGGAGACGGTGAGGAAAGATTCCCTGCTCCCGGGTCTTCCATGTCAGCCTCTGCCTCTTCAGTCTCTGCTGCTTGCCTCCCGCATCTTTTGTCCCCTACCACCCGACCCCCTTCCCCCTCCTACTCTGTGTCTCTGAGTGGCACATGGTGGAAGGGCTCTTGGACCCCTGACTCATAGTCCTGCATGGGATCTTAAATAATGCATTACTCCTCTCTGGGACTCAATTTCCCCATTTGACGGCTTGGTCCTATAATTTCTGCCTTGCCTAAGGTAGGACTTGGACAGTATCTAGTGAGGTTAAGAAGGATGTAGAAGGGGCTGGAAAACTGTCGAGGGTGCCCTCCCCTCTGGGCTTTTTTTCTTTTTTCTTTTTTTTTTTTTTTTTTTTGAGGTTGAGTCTGGTTCTGTCACCCAGGCTGGAGTGCAATGGTGTGCTGTCAGATTCAGTCAATCCTCCTGCCTCAGCCTCCCAAGTAGCTGGTACTATAGGCATGCACCAGCATGCCTGGCTAATTTTTGTATATTTTTTTGGTAGAGACTGGGTTTCGCCATGTTGCCCAGGCTGGTCTCAAACCCCTGGGCTCAGTCGATCCACCCACCTTGGCCTCCCAAAGTGCTGGGATTACACATGTGAGCCACTGTGCCCAGCCTCTCTGAGCTTTTAGTACTGTGGGTTCCAGCATCTTCTGGGCCCCCGGTCCCATCTGCCTCTTTGTTTCTCAGCATCTTGATGGCATGCCGTCTTGATCCACTAAACTTCTCAGGATTATAATATTCATTATTTCATTTGTGGTCTCTGGGTGAAATTGCAGGGTTTTGGAATGGTGACTTAAGGTCACAGGAAGCTGGACTCCAAGCCTTGTGGTGGTATGTGGAGAGGAAAGAGGCCATTTAGAGAGATTGGCGCTGGGGATGGAGCTCTCCAGAGCTGAGCCCTTTGTTCCTCTCAGGCCCTCTGAGCAGCCTTGAAGTGGATATTAACTATCTTAGGCTGGGTGCAGTGGCTCATGCCTGTGATCTTAGCACTTTAGGAGGCCAAGGTGGGTAGATCACTTGAGGCCAGGAGTTCGAGACCAGCCTGGGCAACATAGCATCTGTCTCTACAAAAAAATCTTCTTTTAATTACCCAGGTGCACTGGCGCTCTCCTGTAGTCCCAGCTACTCAGGAGGCTGAGGCAGGAGGATCACTTAAGTCCATGAGGTCAAGGGTACAGTCAGCAGTGATCTTGCCACTGCATTCCAGCCTGGGTGACAGAGTGAGATCCTGTATCAAAAAAAAAAAAAAAAAAAAAAGTAGGGTGGGTGCAGTGGCTTACACCTGTAATCCCAGCACTTTGGGAGGCCAAGGCAGGAGAATCCTTTGAGCCCAGGAGTTGAGACCAGCCTGGGCAACATGCCAAGACCTCATCTCGGTTTTTTTTTTTGTTGTCGTTGTTGTTGTTTGTTTTGAGACATAGTCTCGCTCTGTCTCCCAGGCTGGACTGCAGTGGCACGATCTCAGCTCACTGCAGCCTCTGCCTCCTGAGTTCAAACAATTCTTACTCAGCCTTCCGAGTAGCTGGGATTACAGGTATGCACCACCACACCTGGCTAATTTTTGTATTTTTAGCAAGATGGGGTTTCACCATATTGGCCAGGCTGGTCTTGAACTCCTGACCTCGTGATCCTCCCACCTCGTGATCTGCCTGCCTCAGCCTCCCGAAGTGCTGGGATTACAGGCATGAGCCACTGTGCCCGGCCTAAGACCTCATCTCTAATTAGATTTTTTAAAATTAAAAATAAATAAATAGAAATAAAAATAAAGTTTAAAAAAGTATATTGGGCTGGGTGCTGTGGCTCACGCCTGTAATCCCAGCACTTTGGGAGGCCAAGGCGGGTGAATCACGAGGTCAGGAAATTGAGACCATCCTGGTTAACACAGTGAAACCCCGTCTCTACTAAAAATACAAAAATTAGCCGGGCGTGGTGCCGGGCACCTGTAGTCCCAGCTACTCGGGAGGCTGAGGCAGGAGAATGGCATGAACCCGGGAGGCAGAGCTTGCAGTGAGCGCAGATTGTGCCACTGCACTCCAGCCTGGGCGACAGAGCGAGACTCCGTCTCAAAAAAAAAAAAAAATATATATATATATATATGGTCTTGCGTGTGTGTGTGGTGAGCGTGTATATTTGCTCCAGACTGTGCAGCTGTTGGGTGGAGGGGGGGTGTGTTTTTTTAACATCCACACTATGATCCAAGGAAAATACCAGCTGGGGTGGCTTCCCGTGTTCCACCCACCCTTGGGGGCTTGCTGCCACCTATTGCTTTGGACTGTCTTGGAGGAGGATTGGGTGGACTGCCTGCCCCACTAAGCCTTCTCCGGCCCCTGTCACAGGGCCTATCCCACACCTGCTAGGTTGGAGACGACTGCTGGAGAGGTTATTGATCCTATCTGGCTCTACCTGGTCCTGAGGCTTGGCAATTTGTCTTGTCCCCTCTACCTGTGGGTCCAGACCTACCTACATGGGAGCCAGATGACCTGGGTTGGAATCCCAGCCCATTCACCCACTGTAATAACTCTAGGAGGCAAGTTATGTAACCTTTCTATACCTCAGTTCTCATTTTTTTTTGGTGGTTGTTTTTTTTGTTTTGTTTTGTTTTGTTTTTTGAGATGGAGTCTGGCTCTGTCGCCCAGGCTGGAGTGCAGTGGCCGGATCTCAGCTCACTGCAAGCTCCGCCTCCCGGGTTTACGCCATTCTCCTGCCTCAGCCTCCCGAGTAGCTGGGACTACAGGCGCCCACCACCTTGCCCGGCTAGTTTTTTTGTATTTTTTAGTAGAGACGGGGTTTCACCGTGTTCGCCAGGATGGTCTCGATCTCCTGACCTCGTGATCCGCCCGTCTCGGCCTCCCAAAGTGCTGGGATTACAGGCTTGAGCCACCGCGCCCGGCCTGTTGTTGTTTTTTGAGACAGAGTCTCTCCAGGTCACCCAGGCCGGAGTGCAGTGGTGTGATTTTGGCTCACCGCAACCTCCACCTCCCGGGTTCAGGTGATTCTCCTGCCTCAGCTTCCCAAGTAGTTGGGATTACAGGTGCCCACCACCAAGCTGGGTAATTTTGTATTTTTAGTAGAGGTGGGATTTCTCTATGTTGGTCAGGCTGGTCTCGAACACCTGACCTCAGGTGATCCACCTGCCTTGGCCTCCCAGAATGCCGGGATTATAGGCATGAGCCACCGTGCCCGGCCCTCACTGAGGCTGGCAGATCACCTGAGGTCCAGGGTTCAAGACCAGCCTGACCAACATGGAGAACCCCCGTCTCTACTAAAAATACAAAATTAGCTGGGCGTGGTGGCACATGACTGTAATCCCACCTACTTGAGAGGCTGAGGCAGGAGAATCACCTGAACCCAGGAGGCAGAAGTTGCAGTGAGCCAAGACTGCACCATTGCACGCTGGGGGCAACAAGAGCGAAACTCTGCCTCAAAGAAAACGAAACAGAAAAATCCGAAGAATAATAGTACCATACTCATAGGATTGCTGTCAAGATGAAGTGATATTTGTAAAGCAAACAGAACAGCACCTGGTGTGGAATGTCAGTGCTTCCTGCTGTTGTATGACGGCGATGATTGTTACTCGGAATCTTTCAGCAGCTCCAGTGTCTCTGCTAGAGGGTCCATGTTGCTGCCTATCTGGGGACTTCCTTCCCCTCTCCATCTCCTGGGTCCCATTGTGCACCAGGGCCGAGACTATCACCCTTGCCAGCTCATGCCCCTCTCTTGTGTCTCCACTTGGAGCTGACATACCATATATTTTGCTAATTTATTTACATATTGGGCTGGGCGTGGTTGCTCACACCTGTAATCTCAGCACTTTGGGAGGCCAAGGCAGGAGGATGCTTGAGCTCAGGAGTTTGAGACCAATCTGGACAACATAGTGAGACCCCATCTCTACAAAATAAAAAATAAGGCTGGGCACGGTGGCTCACGCCTGTAATCCCAGCACTTTGGGAGGCTGAGGTGGGCAGATCACCTGAGGTCAGGAGTTTGAGATGAGCCTGGCCAACATGGCGAAACCCTGTCTCTACTAAAAATACAAAAATTAGCCGGGTGTGGTGGCGCACGCCTATAATCCCAGCTACTGGGGAGGCTGAGGCAAGAGAATTGCTTCAACCTGGAAGGCAGAGGTTGTCGTGAGCCAAGATCGTGCCACTGCACTACAGCCTGGGAGACAGAATGAAACTCTGTCTCAAAGAAAAAGTAAATAAATAAAAAAATAATAAAATAAAATATTAGCTGAGTGTGGTGGCGTGCACCTGTAGTTCCAGTTACTTGGGAGGCTGGGACAGGAGGATTGCTTGAGGCCAGTAGTTAAAGGCTGCAGTGAGCTATTGTGCCAGTGCACTCCATCCTGGGTGACAGAGTGGGACCCTGTCTCAGAATTTTTTTTTTTTTTTCGAGATGGAGTTTTGCTCTGTTGCCCAGGCTGGAGTGCAGTGGCCGGATCTCAGCTCACTGCAAGCTCCGCCTCCGGGGTTTACACCATTCTCCTGCCTCAGCCTCCCGAGTAGCTGGGACTACAGGCGCCTGCCACCTCGCCCAGCTAGTTTTTTGTATTTTTTAGTAGAGACGGGATTTCACTGTGTTAGCCAGGATGGTCTCGATCTCTTGACCTCATGATCCGCCCATCTTGGCCTCCCAAAGTGCTGGGATTACAGGCTTGAGCCATCGCGCCAGGCCAAAAAAAAATTTTTAATAGAAAATAAAGGCCAGGCATGGTGGCTTACCTCTGTAATCCAAGCATTTTGGGAGGCCGAGGTGGGCAGATCACCTGACATCAGGAGTTCGAGACCAGCCTGGCCAACATGGCGAAACCCCGTCTATACTAAAAATAAAAATATTGGCTAGGCATGGTGGCTCACACCTATGATTTTAGCACTTTGGGAGGCCAAGGTGAGTGGATTGCCTGAGCTCAGGAGTCTGAGACTAGCCTGGGCAACACGGTGAATCCCCGTCTCTACTAAAATATAAAAAAATTAGCCAGATGTGGTGGCGTGCACCTGTAATCCCAGCTACTCTGGAGGCTGAGGCAGGAGAATCGCTTGAACCCGTGAGGCAGAGGTTGCAGTGAGCCGAAATCATGCCATTGCTCTCCAGCCTGGGCAACAGAATGAGACTCCATCTCAAAAAAAAAAAAAAAAAAAAAAGTATTGTTTGTTATCACCACTCCCCCGTCAACTAGAATGTAAGCTCCATAGGACAAGGGTTTTCACCTGCCTTACCCCCTGCTGCGCCCCCAGCACCTACAACAGAGCCTGGTACACAGTAGCTACTTGACAAATATTTACAAATGAATGAAATTATTTCTTATTCAATATTTATAAAGCACTTTAGAAATATTAACTCATTTAATCTCATAACAGTTTTATGAGAGAGGTACTATTACTGTCCTCATTTTGTAGAGGAAGGAGTGGAGGCACAGAGAAGTTGAGGAACTTGCCTGAGGTTACACAGCCAGTAAAGGATACAGCCGGGATTTTAACCCAGATGCTGGAGCTCCGCAGTTGGTATCCTTTTGTTGTTATTGATACTGAGACAGGGTCTTGCTCTGTCGCCCAGGCTGGAGTTCAGTGGTGCAAAATTATGCCTCACTGAAGCCTTGAATTCCTGGGCTCAAGGGATCCTTTCACCTCTGCTGGGACCATAGACGAGTGCCACTATGTCTGGCTAATTGTTTTATTTTTTTGTACAAATGGGGTCTCATTATGTTGTCCAGGCTGGTTTCAAACTCCTGGCCTCAAGCAGTCCTCCCCCCTGGGATTCCCAAAGTGCTGGGATTACAGGCTTGAGCCACCACTCCCGGCCCATACAGTTTGTACTCCTAACCACTGCACTGTGGTCTTAGGGAAATACCAACTCGGGTGGCTCCCTGTGTTCCACCCAACCTTGGGGACTTGGTGCCACCTATTGATATCCTGCTTCAGACTGTCTGGGGGAAGAGGGGCAGACTTGTACCCACTGAGCCTCCCCCTGCCCCAGTCTCAGGTCTCTCCCACACCACTGGGTTGGGGCTGACTGCGGCGAGGTTATTGGTCCTCCCCCTTCTCCCTATGAGCTGTGTCCCAAGCAGCCAAAGATATCTACACATGACTCAAGTAAGGGCTGCAGTTCACCCTGCAGACATCTCTGAGGCTGTTTCTGTGGCAAGCCCTAAGGGCCACGGAGACGATGTGCCCCCATAGCTCGCTCCCCATGGGCATGTTTTGGGCTTAAACTTGACCACTCCCTAGAGTTTCATCTGAGACCCTCTCTTCCTCAGACTATTTACATACTCTTGTGGCTTTGAATAACCATATGCTAGCCTCCAAGTCCCTATCTCCAGCCCCAAATTTCTCCTAACTCTAGACCCTTGAATCTACCTGCCTCCTGGAGGTCCCACAGACATTTTAAGCTGAAAGTGTCCCAGACAGGAAGCACTGCCTCCTGCTGAGAACCTCCTGAGCCAGCCATTCTTCCTCCTGTTTCCCATCCACGTGGATGACACTGTCATAATTTTACAGTTGGGTCACCCATGTCATAATTTTGGCCCTGAACTTTTTTTTTTTTTTTTTGAGACGGAGTCTCGCTCTGTCACCCAGGCTGGAGTGCAGTGGCGTAATCTCAGCTCACTGTAAGCTCCACCTTCCGGGTTCATGCCATTCTCCTGCCTCAGCCTCCCAGGTAGCTGGGACTACAGGCGCCCGCCACCACACCCGGCTAATTCTTTGTATTTTTAGTAGAGACGGGGTTTCATTGTGTTAGCCAGGATGGTCTCAATCTCCTGACCTCATGATCTGCCCGCCTTGGCCTCCCAAAGTGCTGGGATTACAAGTGTGAGCCACCGCGCCCGGCCCAAGACAGAGTTTTGCTCTTGTTTCCCAGGCTGGAGTGCAGTGGTGCAATCTCGGCTCACCGCAACCTCCGCCTCCTGGGTTCGAGCAATTCTCCTGCCTCAGCCTCCTGAGTAGCTGGGATTACAGGCATGCACCACTACGCCTGGCTAGTTTTGTATTTTTTAGTAGAGACAGGATTTCTCCACATTGGTGAGGCTGGTCTGAAACTCCCGACCTCAGGTGATCAGCCCACCTCGGCCTCCCACAGTGCTAGGATTACAGCCATGAGCCACCGCACCTAGCCCTATTCCTTTTGTTGTTGTTGTTGAAACAGAGTTTCGCTCTTGTTGCCCAGGCTGGAGTGCAATGGTGCAATCTTGCCTCACTACAACTTCTGCCTTCCAGGTTCAAGAAATTCTCCTGCCTCAGCCTCCTGAGTAGCTGGGAATACAGACACAGGTGCACCCCACCACTCCCGGCTAATTTTTGTATTTTTAGTAGAGACAGCATTTCACTATGTTGCCAAGGCTGGTCTCAAACTCCTGGCCTCAGATGATCCACCCACCTTGGCCTCCCAAAGTGCTAGGATTACAGGCGTCAGCCACTGCACCCAGCCTGCCCAGGCTTTATTCTAAAGGTGATGGATCATGAAATTTGTTTGGATAAACTCTATTAAAATGCTAGAAGAGGCCGGGCACGGTGGTTTGTGCCTGTAATCCCAATACTGGGAGGCCGAGGTGGGTGGATCATTTGAGGTCAGAAGTTCGAGACCAGCTTGGCCAACATAGTGAAATCCCACCTCTACTAAAAGGAGTAGTACTCCTTGACTAAGTGGAGTGCACTGGCACAAAAATTAGCCGGGCTTGGTGGCACACACGTGTAGTCCCAGCTACTCAGGAGACTGAGGCAGGAGAATCACTTGAACCCAGGAGATGGAGGTTGCAGTGAGCCGAGATCGAACCACTGCACTCCAGCCTGGGTGACAGAGCGAGACTCTGTCTCAAAAATAAATAAATAAATAAATAAGTAAATAAATAAAACACTAGAAGAAAATATGGTCAAAATCTTTTATAACTTTTGGAGTGAGGAAGGCCCAACTCCAACTCAGAATTCAGAAAATAGAGAAGAAAAGATTAATACCTTTGTCTACATACAACAATTCTGCATGGCAAAAAACATTGTAAGTAAAATCAAAAGACAAATAACTGTTCAGGTGCAGTGGCTCATGCCTATAGTCCCAGCACTATGAGAGGTCGAGGTGGGAAGATCACTTGAGGCCAGGAGTTGGAGACCAGCCTAGGCAACATGTTGAAACCCCATCTGTACTAAAAATACAAAAAATAGCTGGATATGGTAGTGAACACCTGTAACCCCAGCTACTCGGGAGGCTGAGGCACAAGAATCGCTTGAACTGTGGAGGCAGAGGCTGTAGGGAGCTGAGATCATGCCACTGCACTCCTGCCTGGGCGACAGAGCAAGACCCACTGTCTTGGGGGGAAAAAAAAGCCAAAAAACTGGGGAAAATAGTTGCAGTTCTTATCACATACAAAGGTCTAATCTCCCTACTATTTAAAGAGCTCTCATATATTGATAAGAAAGACCGGTAGTTCAATAAAAAATGGGCGAAGAACATGACAGTTCACAAGAACAATAAGGCCTTAGACACATACACAGATGTAAGTCTGGCAAAACACTTTTGGCAAGATTGTGGGGAGATGGGTCCTTTCATCCATTCTTGGTGGGAATGGAAAATGATACAAGCCTGAAAGTGTTTATCAAAATTACAAATGCATTTACATTTTGTTTTGTTCTTGTTGTTTTGAGCAGAGGCTCACTCTTTAACCCAGGTGGGAGTATGGTGGTGCAATCACAGCTCACTACAATCTTGATCTCCTGGGCCTAGGTGACCTTCTTGCCTCAGCCTCCTGAGTAGCTGGGACCACAAGCACACACCACCACACCGAGCTAATTTTAAAAATTATTTGCGGTGGCTCAAGCCTGTAATCCCAGCACTTTGGGAGGCCGAGACGGGTGGATCACAAGGTCAGGAGATCGAGACCATCCTGGCTAACACGGTGAAACCCCATCTCTACTAAAAAATACAAAAAACTAGCCGGGCGAGGTGGCGGGCGCCTGTAGTCCCAGCTACTCGGGAGGCTGAGGAAGGAGAATGACGTGAACCAGGGAGGCGGAGCTTGCAGTGAGCTGAGATCCGGCCACTGCACTCCAGCCTGGGCGACAGAGCGAGACTCTGTCTGAAAAAAAAAAAAAAAAAAATTGTAGAGACAGGGTCTCACTATGTTGTCCAGGCTGGTCTCAAACTCAAGCGATCCCCTTGCCTCAGCCTCCTAAAGTGCTGGGATGACAGGCATGGGCCACTTCGCCCGACTGTGTTTACACTTTGTTTTTCATTTTTGTTTTTTTTGTTTTTGTTTTTGTTTTGAGACAGAATTTCACTCTTGTTGCCCAGGCTGGAGTGCAATGGTGCAGTCTCGGCTCACTGCAACCTCTGCCTCAGCCTCCTGAGTAGCTGGGATTACAGCCATGAGCCACCATGCCTGGCTAATTTTGGATTTTTAGTAGAGACAGGGTTTCTCCATGTTGGTCAGACTGGTCTCAAACTCCCAATATCAGGTGATCTGCCCCCCTTGGCCTCCCAAAGTGCTGGGATTACAGGCGTGAGCCACTGCACCCGGCAAGCATTTACACTTTGAACCAGTCATCTTTTGAAAATCTATCTGAAAGAGATTTCCTTTTGTCAGTTAGCTACTCTTGCATAAAAAACCACTCCCAAACCTTGAGTTTTCTTACTGAGATAAACAACGATGTATTGTTTCTCCACATTCTGAGAGGGGCTGGGTGGCTTGTATTATGTAAGTGGCTGCAGTCAGCTGGCACCGCGGCTGGGGCTAGATGGCCCAAGATGGCCTCACTCACCTGTTGTCTGCTATTTTAGCTCTGAGACTAGGTTGGCGGGAACAGTTGAGCCACTCCCAGCATGTTACATTCCATCCTGGGTTTCTTCTTAGCATAGTGGCCTCAGGGTTCCAGGAAAGTGAAAGTGGAAGCAGTAACGAAATCTTGAGTCCTTGCTCAGAATTTGGACATGACTTCTACCACATTCTGTTACCCAAACCAAGTTGCAAGTCCACACCAACTTCAAAGATTGGGGAAATAGAATTTTAATTCAACACGTCTGTGCATGTATGAAATGACCCATCCATCCAATGTAATTCACCCAGTATTGTTTGCAGTAATCATAACTTGCCCATCAGCAGGTACACAGCTGTCAAAAAGAATTAGAAACTTCATTTTGCATAAATATGAAATATTTGTTTGTTGAATATCAAAGTGTAGAATAAGTGTATCACGCTTACTGTTATGTAAGAAAAAAATGTGTGTGTGTGTGTGTGTGTGTGTGTGTATTTACTTGTATCTGTGTCAGAGGCGTTTGAACCAGAGCGACTCCATCTTGAATAGGAACTGGGTAAAATGAGGCTGAGACCTACTGGGCTGCATCCCAGACAATTAAGGTGTTCTAAGTCACAGGATGAGATAGGTGATCAGCACAAGATATAGGTCATAAAGACCTTGTTGATAAAGCAGGTTGCGGTAAAGAAGCCAGCTAAAATCCACCAAAACCGAGATGGCAATGAGAGTGACCTCTGGGCGTCCTCACTGCTGCACTCCCACCAGCGCCATGACAGTTTACAAATGCCATGGCAATGTCAGGAAGTTACTCTATATGGTCTAAAAAGGGGAATCATGAATAATCCACCCCTTGTTTAGCATATAATAAAAAAATAACTGGCCCAGCGCAGTGGCTCACGCCTGTAATCCCAGCACTTTGGTAAGCCAAGGCGGGTGGATCACCTGAGGTCAGAGGTTCAAGACCAGCCTGGCCAACATGGTAAAACCCTGTCTCTACGTAAAATACAAAAATTAACTGGGCATGGTGGCAGGCATCTGTAATCCCAGCTACTCAGGAAGCTGAGGCAGGAGAATCGTGTGAACCCGGAGGCGGAGGTTGCAGTGAGCCGAGATTGCACCACTGCACTCCAACCTGGGCAACAAGAGTGAAACTCCGTCTCAAAAAATTAAAAAATAATATTAATAACCATAAAAATGGGCAACCAGCAGCCCTTGGGGCTGCTGTCTATGGAGTAGCCATTCTTTAATCCTTTACTTTTCTAATAAACTTGCTTTCACTTTATTCTGTGGACTCACCCTGAATTCTTTCTTGAGCAAGATCCAAGAACCCTCTCTTGAGGTCTGAATCCAGACCCCTTTCTGGTAACATCTGCATAAAGAAATTCTGGAAGGTTTGTAAGAAACTAGTAAAAGTGGTTCCGTAGGTGGGGTTCATGGGAACAAAGTGGCTAGTACAGCTGTTAGAGTAAGAATTTCACTGCACCCTTTTGGTATTATTTAGATTTTTGTACTATGTGAAAGTACTACCTATTTGAAAAAATATATCAAATAATGGTAAAGAAAGAATGTTGGTCGGGCGCGGTGGCTCACGCCTGTAATTCCAGCACTTTGGGAGGCCAAGGTGGGTGGATCATGAGGTCAGGAGTTCGAGACCAGCCTAACCAACATAGTGAAACCCCATCTCTACTAAAAAAAAATAGAAAAATTAGCTGGGCATGGTGGCAGGCACCTGTAATCCCAGCTACTTGGGAGGCTGAGGCAGCAGAATTGCTTAAACCCAGGAGGCGGAGGTTGTAGTGAGCTGAGATCGCACCACTGCACTCTAGCCTAGGCAACAGAGCGAGACTCCTTCTATAAAAAATAAAAAAAGAAAAGAAAAAAGAATGTTAAAAGGTAATATATATGGCCGGGCGCGGTGGCTCAAGCCTGTAATCCCAGCACTTTGGGAGGCCGAGACGGGCGGATCATGAGGTCAGGAGATCGAGACCATCCTGGCTAATACGGTGAAACCCCGTCTCTACTAAAAAATACAAAAAACTAGCCGGGCGAAGTGGCGGGTGCCTCTAGTCCCAGCTACTTGGGAGGCTGAGGCAGGAGAATGGCGTGAACCCGAGAGGAGGAGCTTGCAGTGAGCTGAGATCCGGCCACTGCACTCCAGCCTGGGTGACAGAGCAAGACTCCGTCTCAAAAAAAAAAAAAAAAAAAAAAAAAAAGTAATATATCAAAGAATGGTACCTTTGAGTAATTTTAAACCAATTTTAACTATGTCTTAGTTAGCTCGGGCTACTTTAACAAAATACCATAGGTAGGGTGGCTTAACCAACTGACATTTATTTCTCACAGTTCCAAAGGCTGGAAAGTCCAAGATCAGGGTGCCAGCAGATTCCGTTCACAGTGAGGGCTCACTTCCTAGTTTGCAGACAGCCACCTTCTTGTATTATTACATGGCAGGGAGAGAAAGCTCTGGTGTCTGGTGTCTGGTGTCTATTCCTTCTTTTTTTTTTTTTTTTTTTTTTAGATGGGGTCTCAAAAAAAGCCCAGGCTGGAGTGCAATGGCACAATCTCGGCTCACTGCAACCTCCACCTCCCAGGTTCAAGCAATCCTCCCACCTCAGCCTCCTGAGTAGCTGGTACTACAGGTACATGCACCATGCCCAGCTAGTTTTTTTGTATTTTTGGTAGAGAAGGGTTTTGTCATGTTGCCCAGCCTGTTCTTGAACTTCTGAGCTCCAGTGATCCACCTGCCTTGGCCTCCCAATTTCCTGTGATTACAGACATGAGCCACCACGTCTGGCCTTCTTCCTTTTCTCATAATGACACAAATCCCATCATCCTCATGATCCTCCACCCTCGGGATCTCATCTAAACCTAGTTACCTTTCAAAGGCCTCACCTCCTACTCCCATCACATTGGAGGTTAGAGATTCAACATATGAGGCTGGGCACAGTGGCTCATGCCTGTAATTCCAGCACTTTGGAAGGCTGAGGTGGGTGGATCACTTGAGGTCAGGAGTTCAAGACCAGCCTGGCCAACATGATGAAACCCCATCTCTACTAAAAATACACGAAATTAGCTGGGCATGGTAGTGTGTGCCTGCAATCCTAGCCACTTGGGAGGCACCTCAGGTGATCTGCCCGCCTCAGCCTCCCAAAGTGCTGGGATTATAGGTGTGAGCCACCGCACCTGGCCCCCATTTGACTAATCTCTGCCTCCCCATGCCACCTGGCACAGGACCTATTACACCTATTGTGCTCAGGAGCAAAAGAATGAATACCCATTTGACCTATCCATCCATTAACCAGTAAATCTTTATTCAGGCCCCATTCTTTGTACCAGGACTGTGTTCTGATGCTAGAGACACAGTGGTGAGCAAAACAAATGTTCATCTGGGCAGGGCACAGTGGCTCACATCTGTAATTCTAGTGGCTTTGGAGGCCAAGGCAGGAGAATTGCTTGAGGCCAGGAGTTTGAGACCAGCTTGAATGACATAATGTCTCTACAAAAAATTTTAAAATTATCCGGCACAGTGGCATGTTCCTGTAGTCTCAACTACTCAGGGGGCTGAAGTGGGAGGACTGCTTGAGCCCGTGAGCTCAAGGCTGCAGAGCAGAGAGTCCTGATCATGCCACTGCACTCCAGCCTAGGTGACAAAGTGAGATCCTGTCTCAAAAGAGGACTTCTCTAAAGTCTTTCAATACAATTTAATTCTTTTCTCTCATAAAGGACATTAGCATATGCATGTGTTTTAAAGATTTATTCTTAAACACTATAGATTTTTTTTTTTATTTTTGAGATGGAGTCTTGCTCTCTTGCTCAGGCTGGAGTGCAGTGTTGTGATCTTGGCTCACTGCAACCTCCGACTCCTGGGTTCAAGCAATTCTCCTGCTTCAGCCTCCCGAGTAGCTGGGACTACAGGCACGTGCCACCACACCCGGATAATTTTTTGTATTTTTAGTAGAAACAGAGTTTCACAGTGTTAGCCAGGATGGTCTTGATCTCCTGACCTTGTGATCCACCCGCCTTGGCCTCCCAAAGTCCTGGGATTATAGGCATGAGCCACCGTACCCAGCGATTTTTTTAAATTAATTAATTTTTTCCTTAGAGACAGGGTCTTACTATGTTGCCCAGGCTTGTCTTGAAATCCTGGCCTCAAGTGATCCTCCTAGCTCAGCCTCCCAAAGTTCTGAGATTACAGGTGTGAGCCACTGCACCCTGCCAGGTACTATAGATTTCTATAAATGGCATTTTTACATTTCCTGGTAGTTTGCTGGTATGATTTATAAGGCAGTGTATTTCAAGATCTTTCACTTTTTTTTTTTTTGAGATGGAGTCTCGCTCTGTTGCCCAGGCTGGAATGCAGTGGCACAATCTCAGCTCACCGAAACCTCTGCCTCTGGGTTCAAGCGATTCTCCTGCCTTAGCCTCATGAGGAGCTAAGATTACAGGTGCGCACCATCACACCTGGCTAATTTTTGTATTTTTTAGTAGAGGCGGGGTTTCACCACGTTGGTCAGGCTGGTCTCAAACTCCTGACCTCGTGATCTGCTCGCCTCGGCCTCCCAAAGTGCTGGGATTACAGGCATGAGCCACTATGCCCAGCCAAGATCTTTCTCTTATTGAATCAAACTTACTCCACATACAGTAACAGCGAGAGACCCAGGAGTGATCTAGGACCCTCCTCCCTCCTTCATCACCTGTTCCAATCTGCAATCGCGTCTGACAGATTTCCCCCCATGACACACCTCTGTAATGGAGGTTCCATCCCCACCTCCAGACCTCGGTCCCGGCCTCATTATTTTTGACCTGGGTGATTCCTAACTGATCTCCCCATCAACCTTCACAGAACCAGAACTACTGCCAACTTGACTGCACCTTGGTGGAAATTAGAAAAAGACATTCTTTCCTCATGACACTGTACCTCCACCTGTCAGATAATTGTTATAATAAATATTCAAATACATGATGTCTGGGATGTGAGCAGTCCCCCTGTGGCGTGCTGCTTCATGTAGTGTACTCTGGCACAGCCATCTGTGGTGGTCCCACACACAGCCACCAGCAGGATTTTGTAAAATGAAAGTTTGATCATGGTATTCTGTCGGGTTGAATGTTTGTGCTCCACCCCAGCCACATTTATATATTTTTTGTGTGTGTTTTCTTGAGATAGAGTCTTGCTCTGTCACCCAGGCTGGAGTGTAGTGATGTGATCTCGGCTCACTGCAACCTCCGCCTCCCAGACTCAAGTGATCCTCCCACCTCAGCCTCCTGGAGTTCGAGATCAGCCTGGCCAACACGGTAAAACCCTGTCTGTACTAAAAATACAAAAATTGGCAGAGCGCAGTGGCTTACACCTGCAATTCCAACAATTTGGGAGGCTGAGGTGAGCAGATCACTAAGGTCGGGAGTTGGAGACCAGCCTGACCAACATAGAGAAACCCCGTCTCTACTAAAAATACAAAATTAGCCGGGCGTGGTGGCGCATGCCTGTAGTCCCAACTACTCAGGAGGCTGAGGCAGGAGAATCGCTTGAACCCGGGAGGCGGAGGTTGCAGTGAGCCGAGATCACACCATTGCACTCCAGCCTGGGCAACAAGAGCGAAACTCCATCTCAAAAAATAAAATAAAATAAAAATAAAATAAAATAAATAATAAAAATTAGCCAGGCATGGTGGTGCGTGCCTGTAATCCCAGCTACTCCGGAGGCTGGGGCAGGAGAATCGCTTGAACCTGGGAGCCAGAGGTTGCAGTGAGCCAAGATCACGCCACTGCCCTCCAGCCTGGGTGACAGAGCCAGACTCCATTTCAAAAAAAAAAAAAAGAAAAAGAAAAGAAAAAATAATTAGCCAGGCATGGTGGTGCATGCCGATAATCCCAGCTACTGGGGAGGCTGAGGCAAGAGAATCACTTGAACCCAGGAGGCAGAGGTTGCAGTGAGCCGAGATAGCGACACTGTACTCCACCCTGGGCAACAAGAGCGAAACTCCGTCTCAAAAATAAATAAATAAAATAAAATAAATAATAAAATTAGCCAGGCATGGTAGTGCGTGCCTGTAATCCCAGCTACAGGAGTCTGAGTCAGGAGAATCGCTTGAACCTGGGAGGCAGAGGTTGCAGTGAGTCAAGATCGCACCACTACACTCCAGCCTGGGCGACAGAGCCAGACTCCATCTTGAAAAAAAAAAAGAAAAAAAAAATTAGCTAGGCGTGGTGGCACGTGCCTGTAATCCCAGCTATTGGGGAGGCTGAGGCAAGCTAATCACTTGAACCTGGGAGGCAGAGGTTGCAGTGAGCCGAGATGGCGCCACTGTACTCCAGCCTGGGTGATGGAGTGAGATGCTGTCTCAAAAAAAAAAAAAAAAAAAAATAGGCTTTTGAGACAGAAACTACCACCATCTTGAAAATCAATTATTCTTTTTTGCTTTTCTTTCTCCCCCCACCCCCTTTCCTTTTATGCTGGGCTTTTAATAACGCTTAACTCTTGCTTGGCGTAAAGAACTCCAGGAAGTGGCCTTGAAAATCTAAGCAGGGAATCAAGTTTGCAGTATGTCCCGCCCTGGGAAGAATGCTGAGTGCCTCCTGTATTCCTGTTGCACCTGAACCAGTGCCAGCCAGACCACCAGATGGCCCACTGCTCAAGACTGTCATCAAGACCAGACACACTGACCCGCCTTGAGTCAATCTGAGCATAGCTTCCCTATATCTCCCCTCATAACCACCCCCTCTCATAACCAACCCCACACCGGCTGGGCGCGGTGGTTCATGCCTGTAATCTAGCACTTAGCATGGCCGAGGTTGGGGGCTGCTGGTTGTAGCGGCGTCGCTTGAGCTCAGGAGTTTCAGGCCAGCCTAGGGAGCATAGCAAGACCCCATCTCTACAAAAAAAAAAAAAATATATATATATATATATATCAAAAAGTGAGCCAGGTTGGTGGCTTACGCCTATAGTTCCAGCTATTTCAGAGGCTGACGTGGGAGGATCGCTTGAGTCTGGGAGGTCAAGGCTGCAGTGAACTATAACTGTGCCACTGCACTCCAGCCTGGATAACAGAGTGAGAGCTTGTCTCAAATACTAAACAAATAAATAAATAAAACCCAGCCAGCCTGAAAATTTTGAGATGAGACTTTCAGACATTAGTCTGCCATTTCCTTGGTTTGCTGGCTCTCCAAATAAACCTGCTTTCCTCCTACCAACTCTTTTTTTTTTTTTTTTCCGAGACAGCCTCATTCTATCGTCCAGGCTGGAGTGCAGTGGCATGATCTCAGCTCACTGCAACCTCTGCCTCCCGGATTCAAGCGATTCTCCTGCCTTAGCCCCTGAGTAGCTGGGATTACAGATGTGAGTCACCATGCCCAGCTGATTTTTGTATTTTTAGTAGAGGCAGGGTTTTGCCAGGTTGGCCAGGCTGGTCTTGAACTCCTGACCTCAGGTGATCCGCCCGCCCTGGCCTCCCAAAGTGCTGGGATTATAGGCGTGAGCCACCGCACTCAGCCCCCAACTCTCATCTCGTGTTTGGCATTTGGGCAGTGAGCAGCTGAGCCTGGATTTGGCTATGCTTTCCCTCTAGCATCAGGAAGGCCAAGAAAGACACTGTGGCTGAACTTTGATAGAAGAACAGGAGGTGGGCTTGGGGATGTTAGAGGGAAGGGAGTTCCAGGGGACAAGAAGGACATGACGAAAGGCATGGAGATATGAAAATGCAGGGAATAACGGGATAGGAGTAGAGGGTGCATGAGAATAGGTGGCATGCCCTAAAGCAGAGAGACAGGTTAGGAAATTGAGGCTTTACCCCATAAGCAATGGGAAACCAGGGAAGTTTTCTGATCAGAGGCTGGCCTGGTTATATCGATGCTTTAGAAAGGTTGGCCAGGCACAATGGCTCACACCTGTAATCCCAGCACTTGTGGGAGGCCAAGGCGAGTGGATTGCTTGAGCTCAGAAGTTCAAGACCAGCCTGAGCAACATGGTGAAACCCTGTCTCCACAAAAAATACAAAAAATTAGATGGGTGAGACGGCACGTGCCTGTGGTCCCAGCTACTCGGGAGGCTGAAGTGGGAGGATCGTTTGAACCTGGGAGGTGGAGGTTGCAGTGAGTGGAGATTGTGCCACTGCACTCCAGCCTGGATGACAGAGCAAGAGCAAGGCGCCATCTCAAAAAAAAAAAAAGCGGGGCAGGGGGCAGGCATTGGGTAGGAGACTGCATAGGAAGTTCCTTCATGATTCAGGGCTACTTTGGGTAGCCCATAAGTGATCATGAATGTAACGAGCTTGAAATCACTGATCAATGAGAGGAATTGCCATATGTGTGAGTCTGTGTCCATCTTTAGAGTTGCAGCCAGATATGAGTGGTGCGCCACTCACTCATTCATTCGTATAACACATAATTACTGAGCGCCTACCATGTGCCAGGTGCCGTGGAGCCACTGGAGAACCAGCAGTGAACACAGCAGACAAAACTCCCTGCCTTCACGGGACACATTTGCTTCATTCTTTATGCCTGAGTAAAACGGCTGAGGGAATATGCCATTGATTCATTCTGATTTTTTAGTTTGTTTGCTTTTGAGACAGAGTCTTGCTCTGTCTCCCAGGCTGGAGTGCAGTGACATGATCTTGGCTCACTCCAACCTCCACCTCCCAGGTTCAAGCATACTGATTGTCTCAGCCCCCAGAGTAGCTGGGATTACAGGCACACGCTGCCACACCTGGCTAATTTTTATATTTTTATTTTTTATTTTTATGTATTTATTTATTTATTTTTGAGACAGTTTCACTCTTATTGCCCAGGCTGGAGTGTAATGGCGTGATCTCGGCTCACAGCAACCTCCACCTCCCGGGTTCAAGCAATTCTCCTGCCTCAGCCTCCCCAGTGCCTGGGATTACAGGCATGCACCACTATGCCTGGCTAATTTTATATTTTTAGTAGAGACAGGGTTTCTCCACATTGGTCAGGCTGGTCTCCAACTCCCAACTTCAGGTGATCCGCCTGCCTCAGCCTCCCAAAGTGCTGGGATTACAGGCATGAGCCACCGCACCTGGCAGGTCACATTTGTTTTGGGGGCAATCACATTAAGGACTGGAAGGAAGATATATGTTAAGGAAAGGCGCTTCATTCAAGTAGGAAGACCAGAGAGAGAAGGCTGTGCTGACGGCCCAGGTGAAAGACAGTGAAAATTAGTGAGGGCCTAGACTGAACTGAGGGGGACAGGAGAGGACCTGGAGACAGCTCTGGGTGTCACAATTGAGAGAGGAACTATAAGAGCATGCTTTTACAAGAATGAGCTATGAGCTGGGTGCGGTGGCGTGCCCCTGTAGTTCCAGCCACTCAGGAGGGTGAGGTAGGAAGACTAATTGAGCCCAGGAGTTTGAGTCCAGGCTGGGCAACAGAGTAAGACCCCATCTCTTAGAAAAAGAAGACAGAAGAAGAAGAAGAGGAAGAGGAGGAGGAAGAAGAAGGAGAAGGAGAAGGAGAAGGAGGAGGAGAAGGAGGAGAAGAAGGAGGAGAAGAAGGAGGAGAAGAAGGAGGAGAAGAAGAAGAAGAAGGAGGAGAAGGAGGAGGAGGAGGAAGAAGAAGAAGAAGAAGGAGGAGAAGAAGGAGGAGGAGAAGAAGGAGAAGAAGGAGGAGAAGAAAGAGGAGAAGAAGGAGGAGGAGGAGGAGGAGGAAGAAGAAGAAGAAGAGGAGGAGGAGGAGGAGGAGGAGGAGGAGGAGGAGGAGGAGGAGGAGGAGGAGGAAAAGAAGAATGGGCTTTGCAATCAAAAGATGCAAACAAGGTCAGACACAGTGGCTTATGCCTATAATACCAGCACTTGGGAAGCCAAGGTGAGAGCCCAGGAGTTTGAGACCAGCCTCGTTTCTGGGGGGGGGGGAGGGGAAAAAAAGTTAAATAAGGGCCAGGCACAGTGGCTCACACCTGCAATCCCAGCACTTTGGGAAGCCAAGGTGAGTGGATCACCTGAGGTCAAGATTTCCAGACCAGCCTGGCCAACATGGCGAAACCCTGTCTCTATTAAAAATACAAAAATTAGCCAGGCATGGTGGCAGGCACCTGTAATCACAGCTACTTGGGAGGTTGAGGCAGGAGAATCACTTGAACCCGGGAGGTGGAGGTTGCAGTGAGCCAAGATTGTGCCATTGCACTCCAGCCTGGGTGACAGAGCGAGACTCTCTCTCAAAAAACAAAAAAACAAAAAAACAAAAAAAAAAAAAGAAAAGAAAATTAGCTGGACACAGTGGTGTACACCTGTAGTCCCAGCTACTCAGGAGGCTGAGATGGGAGGATCGCTTGAGCCCAGGAGGTCGAGGCTGCTGTGAGGTGTGATTGCACCACTGCACTCCAGCCTGGGAAACAGAGTGAGATCCTGCCTCTGGAAAAAAAGAAAAGAAAAAGAAAAAATACAAACAAGACCCCAGTCCTGCCCTTTATTAACCTTGTGAACTTGGATATGTTATGTGACCATTCAAAGCTTCAGTGTCCTGGTTATACACTTGGGATCTTAGCAGTGGCTACTGTGAGGTTGGGAGGTTTCTGGGAGCCACCAGCATAGTGAATGCAACACGGTGGATGCCCAGAATGTGGTGGCATTATAATGATGGGGAGACAAGGACAGCTTTCTGTGCTTTGAGTGGCTGGGTGGATGGAGATGATGCCATCTCTGAGGGAGAGCACAGGAAGGAGCACTTTGGGGAGGATACAGCCACCTCCTTGAGGTCCCCACGTCAGCACTAGCCATGCCCACTATAGTCATGGGTCTACTCATGGCTCTGGTGGCATCTTCAGTCTCTGTCTTCTTGGCACCCGGCTCAGAGCTTAGGCACGTAGTAGGGGCTATCTTACAGGGGGAGGATCTGGCTCGCAGGTACAGATGTGGGCACCGCAGACACGGAGGTGCAGAAAGGTGCAGGTAGAGGGAAGAGAATGCTAGGCGTGGTGGCCCAGGCCTGTAATCTCAGCACTTTGGGAGGCTGAGGCAGGATGATCACTTGACCCTAGGAGTTCAAGACCAGCCTGGACAACATAGTGAGACCCCGTCTGTACAAAAAATAAAATTAGCCAGGTGTGGTGGCGTGTGCCTGTAGTCCCAGCTACTCAGGAGGCTGAGGTGGGAGGATCACTTGAGCCTGGGAGGTTGAGGCTGCAGTGAGCCAAGATTGCACCACCGTACTCTAGCCTGGGCAACAGAGTGAGACCCTAACTCAAAAAATAAAAATAAAAAAACAAAAAAAAAGAGAAGAGAATGGACGGAGCCCAGGGAACCCTGAGGTTGAGGGGCTGTGGGAAAAGGGAAGGACCTGGAAGAAGGCTAGAGACAACACTCACAGGTCAGCTTGGGGGGGGGGGTGGGCGGGCGGAGCACCACAGAAGGGAAGGTTTCAGGAAGAGGGGCTCATCAGAGTCACATGCTGCTGAGAGGTCAGGGATGGTAAGGCCCGACTGGCAATGTGGGATGAGGGTTTATCAGACACGAATTTGGCACCAAGGAAGTCACTGGGTACTTGGCAAGAGAATGCCGGGTGCGGTAGCCCAGGCCTGTAATCCCAGCACTTTGGGAGGCTGAGGCAGAAGGATCGATTGAGAGTCAAGACCTGTCCCATTGGGGGCCGGCGCCCCATTGCAGGGAGTGGGAGGAGTTGGTGTGGTGTAAGGATGGGGAGAGGAAAGGTGGGCATCAGAAGAGGTCACTCAGACCCTCGGGGGCGCCTGATTTCCCCTCCCACTAAGGACAAATTTAATGTTCCACAGTCAGAGCCATCTGCAGATGGGCCAGGAGGTCCTGGGAGGTAGTGAGCACCCTGCTCCCGGAGGCAGACAAGCAGAGCTCCAAGACCCACTGCAGCGGGAGAGGCCCAGGCTGTGCAACACAAGCCCCGTGTCCTTCTCGGCAAGCACCTGGCTGGTTCCCTGCATTGTAAAAACCACACAGAGGGTCAGTCTTTCTATTTCCAGTGTCTAAAGAGCCTCCTGCAGGAACACACACGGGCTCGCACGCAGAGGTGGTCGCGCGCAGCCTCACGCAGACACCAGATACAAAACACAGCCGCTATCTGTGTCTACTGGAAAGGGATCCACATCCCGGCTCCCAGGTTATTCCCTGAATTCATTCCCTCACCCCCTCTTTCCACCAGGCCACCCCCCCCCCCCCCCCCGGGGCCACCCTAGCATCTCCTCTTGGCCCTCCGCATCTCTCCCTGCTCCTGGGGCTCTGCCCACCCCCACCCGCCTCCAGGCCTCTCCCGCCCCCTCCTCGGGTGTCCCCCAAGCCCGTGACTACAACCCCCAGGCGCCCCCGGCCCGGGCGCTGCGCATGCCCCCTGCTCCCTGCGCGCTCCCGCTCCCCCCGCCCTCGCTTCCTCCTCACCTCCCTCCGCCCCCCTCCCCCGCGCTCGGCTCCCGCATCCCTCCATCCTACCCTGTGCCGCAGCCGCATCGCCACCGCAGCCCGGCAGAGCCGAGCCCGGCCCAGGCCCCTGCCCCTGCCCCTGCCCGGCCCTCGGCCAGCAGCCCCTGGCCCCGCCCCCGCTCCGGCCCGCAGGCCCCCCGCAGCGGCCGCGGCGCCCCCCGGCGCCCCCAGACCCCGGCCTCCGGCATCGAGGCGGGAGACCGGGAGCAGCAACAGAGGCAGGAGGACGAGGAGGAGGAGGAGGAGCCGTCGCAGGATGAAGGATCGGACTCAGGAGCTGCGGAGTGTGAGCTTGGGGGTGGGGAGAATGGGGGGGCGGGACCCCAGTATTGGGGAGCGCGTGGGGATGGAGTGGGGGAGGTGCTGGAACGTGGGGGCGAAGGATGAGATCGGAGGTTGATGGCCAAGGCACCCCAATATCTTCAGGCGCCTGATGTCTCTCCAGTGAACCTGCATTTTGGGGACAGTAGCTGGAAGGGGTTGGAGGCCATTAAGACACGAGGGGGCAGGAAGGGTCTCAGGGGCCTCGAACACCCCACATTCCCAGGAGGGCCCCGGGGTCTGCTCTGGAGATGGGAGAGAGTGGATGTCAGGAGAGACCGGAGGGGACTGTCATCCCCTGGGCAGATTTGCCAAAGAGAAGCATGGGGGCGGTGACTGGGCCAGGCTGAGAGTCTAGCAGGACCCAGATTCAGGGGATGCTACAGGGAAGGACACAGGTTGGGACTGAGATGCCAGTACCTGGCAGTGAATGAAGTGTGTGTGTGTGTGTGTGTGCACACACGCGTGTCACTCCCCATAGGGAGGGGGAATCTCTCTGAGACAGGAAGGGAAGAGGTGGCCTCCGGAGAGAGCCAGAGGGCCAGGGCCTGAGATGGGGTGACCCAGAGGTGGGAGTGGGGATGCGGAGGACAGGGCCATGGAACACAGGCTGCGCTCTGCTGGGGGGAACTGGGGCACCCTAGGCAGTCAAGGGCTGATGCAGGCCCCAGGTCTGCAGGCCCGAAGAGGCCCGGCTCCAGGAGTCTGGCCAGGCAGTCCCTGGTTTTGTGGGGACAGGGTAAGGACTGCAGTGGAGGCTGCTGCCTGGAGGAACTGGGGAGTGAGGCTGGATGAGAATGGTTTCCGGGGCCGGGAGAAGGCTGGGGCATTTGGAGAAATGACCTGGGGCCAGAGGAGGCAGCGCTGACAGTCCCCGCTGAGCTGGGCTGCTGGTGTTATGTTAATAAGGGTACCGGCCCGGCTAAGCTGCCCAAGGCACTGAGCCTTTACAGGGAACTGGTGGGTTGTTAACCCAGGGGTTATTACCCCATTTGACAGATGAGGAAACTGAGATTCAGGCGTGGGAAGGGACTTGCCCAAGGTCACCAAGCAAGTGGGTGGGGGGCAGACTACAATCTGGGTTTCCCATCTGCCAGGTTGACACAGGTCTCTGCTTTTCTGGCCTTTGAAACAGAAGTTTCAGCACTGGGGGTGAAGAGCTGTCCCTGGATTTCGGGGTGGGGACCCAGGTTACAGACAGAAGAGAAGGTGTTTGGAGGCAAGTGACTGCTGTCTCTGGGGACAGACAGGTTGTCAAGTGGGAAGCAAGGAGGAGCTGGTGGCTGAGGGAGGGAATTTTGAAGGTTTCTTTATTACATTTTTACCGAATATACACTCCGGCATGAGGAAAATGACAGTAATAATAAACATTGTTTGAAGTGTTTTATGCACATTCGCTCATTTTGATCCTCACAGCAATCCTATGAGACTGGTTATCTCATTTCATAGATATATAAATATCTTTTTAGATATATAGATATATGCTATCTCATTTTATAGATAAGGACCCTGAGCTCAGAGAGGTCAAGTAATTAGACCAAAGTCACACAGCTGGTAAAGGCAGAATTCAGATCCAGGCAGGCTGGCTTCAGCATCGGTGCTGTCAGTTCCCCTCCTCATGGTGCAGTTTGCAGAGCAGGCTTTTATCTGTGATCTCATTGGAGCCCCACCGACCTCCTGGCAAGTGGACAGAGAGGCTCTTTCATTTTCGAGTTGGGAAAACTGAGGCCCAGAGTGGTTGAATAACTTGCCAAAGGTCACACAGCTAGCAGGTGAGGGATCCGGACTTGAACCCAGCTCGCCAGCTACCAGGACTATTCCATGACTCCAAAACCCAGGGAAATGGAAGTGGGTTGGGATCAGGTGGTGTGGAATTGGGGTATAATTCAAGAAAGAGGGAGAGAAAAGGCTAAGCGGGGTAAGGGGGAGGCAGGGAAGGGGGAGGCCTCATGAACGAGTCAGGGGCCCCGGCTCAGAGGTAAGGAATCCTGCTGGCTGTGGCTGCCAGAGGTGGTGTGGAAGGGTGAAGGGGCTGAGTGGAGGTGGTGGCTTTGGTATTAGTCACAGCTCAGGGAAACTGGAGATTCAAGAGGGGGCGGGCGGGGTGAGAAAAGCTGATAGATTCGGGTAGTGTCAGGGTCTGCCTGCTGCAGTTGACAGTGAGGAGGTTGGGATGCCGGAGACACTGGACAGGGTGTGGGAGACCTGGAAATGGGGTCTCTGAGACACTGGGAGGGATGAGGCAGGGGCGGTGGTGGGAGGGGACATTAGCCCAGGGGACTGATTGTCTTTCCAACAGTACCTTGGCATTCCCAAGAGGTTCTCAAGTCCGTTTGTCACACAGTGGTTTCGGGAGCCAGACTGTCTGGGTTCAAATTCTAATTTTGCTACTTCCTGTGTGACCTTGGGCAAGTTGCTTAACCTCTCTGGTCCTCAATTTCTTCACGTATGAATTGGGAGAAGTAAGAGTACCTCTTTCACAGGGTTATCCTGAGGATTGAAAGTAGTTAATATGCAAGGCGCCTAGGAGGGGGCCAGGGGCCCAACAGTGCTGTGTGTCTGTTACCCAGCAGATGGTTTATTTCTCTTCAACATCACACTAGCCCCCTGCGATGGGCAGGACATGGCCCCTATTTTATTTTGGAGTACGTTGAGGGCCAGAGGGGGAAAGAAAACCTGACTTGTCCAAGGTCAGATAACTCATAATGGTCGAGGTGGGCTTGAACCAGGGTTTTCTGCATCCAGTTTACCAGGCAACTTTGGTTGGTGCTAGGCTGGATGTGGAGGCTGCGATGAGGAGTTAATCAGCTAAATAGGTGTCCCAGGGTCCAAGGAGTGAGGGCAGAGTGGGGCTCAAGAGGAAAGAGCGGAGCAAGTGAGGTGGAGAGGAAGGTGGGTTATGGGAGAAGACAGGAGGGGCACAGGGGGGGCTGAGGTCTGAGAGGCAGCTGTGGAGTCGAGCGGGAGAAGTGGGGAGACAACCTGGGAAGAAGGCGGGGCCTGCAGTGCAGGAGGCTGAATCTGAGGCTGGACAGGATGAAGCCTGCTGAGGGACGGTCCCGAGCCCTGAAGGCCCTCAGGTATGAGGCAGGCATAGTAGGTGCTTTAGAAACGCAGCCCTGAAATCACAGGGGGCGGAGACCACGAACCCTGGGTGATGGATCCATATCCTCCAGCTGCTCTGGGCTGCCTTTATTTATATTTTTAAAAATGTTTTTAGAGGCATGGTCTACCTCTGTTGCCTAGGCTGGAGCGCAGCGGCACAATCACAGCTCACTGCAGCCTCGACCTCCTGGTCTCCAGGGATCCTCCTGCCTCAGCCTCTCAGGTAGCTGGGATTACAGATGCGCACCACCATGCCTGGCTAATTCTTTTTACTTTTGTAGAGATGGGGTCTATGTTGACCAGACTGGTCTTGAACTCCTGGCCTCAAATGATCCTCCCGCCTCGCCCTCCCAAAGTGCTGGGATTCTAGGCGTGAACCACCACGCTGGGCCGGCACTGGGCTTCTTTCTGACATCCAAACACACAAGTTTACTCCTGTCCGAGGACCTTCGTGCATGCTGTTCCCTCTGCCCTGAATTCTGTTTCCCCATCTTTGTGGCACAGTTGGCTCCTTCAGGGCCCAGCTCAGATGTCACCTCCCCAGAAAAGCCCTGCTGACTGTCCTGTAGAAATCCTTCCACAATCCCCGCCAATCCCTGTGTCTCTCGATCCCATCTTTCTGCTTATCTCCCTTCTGCTATTCAGCACAATCTGAAATGGTCTTGTTCACCTCCCATTGTCTGCCTCCCCCACTGGAATGCCAGCTCCCTGGAGGCAGGCCCTTCTCGCCTGTCTTCTTCACCACCACATCGCCAGCAGCACCCAGATAGAGCACCTGGCACAAATCCAACGCATCTGTTAGATGAATGAATGACTCCATGAGGCAGAGGGAGGATGAGGAAGGGGCAAGGGGTAAGGCAGGAAAGATGGAGGAGAGGTCGGGGCGAGAGGGCCAGGCTGCACGGGGGAGGGAGCAAGGAGAGGCCCCAGCCAGGGAAACAGATGGACTGAGGCAGAGGGTGGGGGAAGGGGCATGGGGGGAGGTTGCTGCCTCCGATCAAACGATGATGCTTGCACCCCTGAGGAGCACGGGGAGCCCGTGTGTGTCAGTGCTGGGGCACGCATGTGTTTACACACACACACTCACACGCATGCACACTCTCTCCCTCTGACTTTTCTGTCACCCAATTCCAGTCTCTTGCCGCCTCTGTGTTTTTGTCACCATCTCACCATCTGTCTCTCTGGTCACTGACTTGCTGGCTCTCACTGTCACTCTCCTCCTTACGTTTCTGTATCTGTCCTTGCTGTCGCTCCGCATCGACATACACACGAGGCCCATGTCGAGGCCCGTGGTGGCTCCGGCGTGGAAGACCTGGACTTAGGGAGCCCCTGAGGAGGTCAGGCTACAGCTGGAGGCTTGGATCTGATATGCGCAGTCCCCAGGTGCTTCTGGAAGGGGTTCAGGGGCACTGCACTCTCTCCTTCAATCCCCCTCAAGTGCTCAAGGAGCCGTGTGCTATAGAGCAGAGTGCCTGGGTTTGAGTCATCCCATCAGCTGTGTGATCTTCGGCAAGTTACCCAATCTCTCTGCACCTCCACCTCCTCATCTGTCCAATGAGAGTAAGAATATGACCTCATGGAGTGGTCGTGAGAATTAAACAAGAAATGCAGGCTGGGTGCGGTGGCTCACACCTGTCGTCCCAGAGCTTTGGGAGGCCAAGGAGGGAGGAACTCTTGAGCCCAGGAGTTTGAGACCAGCCTGGGCAATATAGTGAGACCCCATCTCTCCAAAAAAAAAAAAAAAAGGGAAAAAGAAATGCAAAGCACTTGTAATAGCCCCCAACTCATGGTAATCAGCATATATGTGTTACATGTGTATGAACTGTTATCCTCCTCGATTTGCACATGAGGAAACTGAGGCTTGAATCGTTCACCTGTAACCTGAGGCCACCATCAAGTAGACTGGGGCACATTTGATCATCTTTTCCTAGGTAGTCTGGTTTGCCCACAGCCTGCTTTCTTTTTGACTGGCCTAAGTTCTTCCAGAAATGGATGCTGTGCTCATTACTAAATATGCATCACTCAGAGCAGGGAGGGCCCCTCAAAGCAGGGTAGGTACTTGCACCAGCCTGCTCATTTCAGCAACGAGGGAACTGGGGCCCAGGGAGGAGTCGAGGTTTGCCTGGGGTCACACAGCAAGACAGACGGAGGCTGGGAGGCCTGGCCTCCTGTCCAAGCTCTTCCTGCAGCCCTGGGTCCCTCCTGCTGATTTTCCATCCTGGCCGCAGGAATTCAGCAATCCTGAGGACATGGCAGAGTGGGCTCTTTGTGACCAGGAGGGACTGCCATCTGTCAGCAGGACAGAAGGGAGAGAGCCTGACATTTAGTGCCAGACAGTCCTGGGTTCAGGTCCTACCTCTGGCCTTATTTGCTGTGAAGCCTTAGGCAGGTCAAGCAACCTCTCTGAGCCTGTTTCCTTGTCTGTAACACGGGATCGGCCAGGGGTAGGCGTTGTTACCATTCAGCAAATGCAGAGACTGAGGCTCAGGGGTAGAGCCAAATGGTCTTCTAACAGCTGACCTGGGGCAAGTTCCTTTTTTTTTTTTTTAAGAAACGGGGTCTCGCTCTGTCACCCAGGCTGGAGTGCAGTGGTAGTGGCACAATCACAGCTCACTGCAGTCTCTCAACCTCCTAAGCTCCAGGGATCCTCCTACTTCAGCCTCCCAAGTAGCTGGGACTACAGATGCCCACCACCATGCCCAGCTAATTTTTGTATTTTTTGTGGAGACATGGTCTTGCTATGTTGCCCAGGCTGGTCTTGAACTCCTGGGTTCAAGCGATGCTCCCACCAGAGCCTCCCAAAGTACTAGGATTACAGGCGTGAGCCACTACAACTGGCCTAAGTTATTTAGCTCTATGCCTCAGTTTCCCCATCTATAAACAGGGGCTATAATAATACTTCCTAGGGGCCGGGCACGGTGGCTCACGCCTGTAATCCCAACACTTTGGGAGGCTGAGGCGGGCAGATCACAAGGTCAGGAGATCAAGACCAACCTGGCCAACACGGTGAAACCCCGTCTCTACTAAAAATACAAAAAATTAGCCGGGCATGGTGGCGGGTGCCTGTAATCCCAGCTACTCGGGAGGCTGAGGCAGGAGAATGGCGTGAACCCAGGAGGCGGAGCTTGCAGTGAGCTGAGATTGCGCCACCGCACTCCAGCCTGGGCGACAGAGCAAGACTCTGTGTCAATAATAATAATAATAATAATAATAATAATAATACCTCCGAGGGAGCTGTTGTAAGACTGAAATGGATAAATATATGTGGAGCAAATAGAACAGTGCCCAGCACATTGTAAAACACCATCTAAATATTTGCATAATTTAAATTATGTTGGCCAATGGTCCTTATAGAGTTCTAATGAAGATTAAATGAGATAACAAGAATGTAAGACTTATGCAAAAAATACCATCAAGTGATCATATTTTGCTAGGTTGTCCGGACACAGAGCCTTCCCCAGATCGGGATTTAGCAGGCGCTCACCTGAGAGGGAAAGTAACTGGGAGCGGAAAGTCAGCGGGGGAGGTAGCCCAGTCTGAAGCCTAACAGGGGTCTTTGCGGGCCTGGATGCCCATGGTTTTCCGGCCCTATATGGCCTGGGTGCCCTTGGGCAAGTCACTCTCCTTTTTCCCCTCTGGCTTCCTGTTCCCTCATCTGTGAAATGGGGACGATGATGTTTGCGCAGCTTTTCTCGAAGGGCTGGTAGTGCTGAGGATCAAAATGGATTATGGATGTAAAAGTGTTTGTAAATGGTAGAGGATTATTAGCTCCCAGCTCTCTTTGTATTTATTATACCAAATAAACCACACTGGGGCCTTCTATCTTTCTTCCTCTCTTGAGGACAAATAGGTAGCTCAGGGTGCTCCAGAGATGAACCTAAGGGAGGTGGCTCCAAGAACAACAGGAGAGATTGAAATTAGATTTTAGGAAGGACTTCCTAACGTTAGCAGGGGGAAGGGAGAGAGACAGAGAACGGGAAAGTCCTCAGGCTCCCGGGCCAGGGAGAGGCCGCATGACCTGCGTGAGGCTGGTGGCTGAGTGAATGGTTGAAGGGAGGGAAAGGGCAGAGGAAGGCTTTTGGCTCTAGGGGAAGAAGGCCCTTGTGGCACAGCTGGGTTTTGAGAACAGAGAAAATGAAGAGCATCAGGGTAGGCCGATGGGTCCCCAGAGGTGAGCCCAGCATCCCAGAGCCTCCCAGGGTCCCCAACTTATGCCACCTGTGCCACCCCACTTTCTGGGGGCAGCTGTGAGCCAAGATGGAGGAAACCCCCTTTCCAGGCAGATGTTTGGGATTGTCTGGAAATTCAACACAAGCGCTGAACGCATTTTCCGACACAGTGTGGGCCCAGCGTCTGTGTGAAGACTCCCTGGAGCTCCATTTGGGCCGGGCTTAGCAGGAAGGCTGGGGTGGCTTCAGGAGCGTGGAGCTGGAGGCCCCCCGGGCTGTGCGGGCTTTTCCCGGGGCTGTGGGGCGCTGGTGATCCTGAGTTTTGGCTGTGTGGACTGCACCTAGGTCCCATCTGGCCCTGTCTAGGTTCAATCTGAGCTGTCTGGGATCTGTCTGGGATCTGTGTGAGCCTCGGCTAGTTCAGTCCGAGCCTGTCTGGTTTCTGTCAGGCCCTGTCTGCATTCCGCTGGGACCCTGGCGAGCTCTTCTTTTTAGATGCCAACGGACTACACCCCCAGGTGGATGCTGTTTGGATCCTGTCTTGATTTCACCCAGGCTCTGGGGGTTGGATTCTGTCTGAGCTCTGGCTGGGTTCTTTTTGGAAATCAGGATGAACTCTGTATGCATTTCCATTGGGACTGATCAGGGCTACAGATGTCATTAAGCTTGATGGGCTCAGATTTTGCCATCAGACCTCTGTCCCAAGCAGAGAAGGACTCAGGCGTGTGTAGCACGGTGCGCCTCCCCTACAGCCTTTCCTCCTGTCCAGCTCTGAGCGTGTGTGCAGACATGAGGCTCGGAGAAGCTGGAAGAACAAGCCCAGTGAGCCCTCCCAAATGTCCTCGGGGGTGCAGCTGAACGCCAGTGTCCACACACGTCAGTGCGGCTCAGCTGAGTCTGCGTGCGGGTGAACACCAGCATCAGTGCATCTCCGTGTGGGTGTCGGGGGGCCTATTCCTGTGTGCCTTGGGTGTCAGCTCTTCTGTCTGTGTTGCGAGTCTGTCTGTCGGTGGCAGTGGTGCTGTGGGTGGGTAAATCCTTTTGTGTCTCTGAGCCCTGCGGGTGGAGGGTTGAGCAGCTGCAGGTTGCAACTGGGAAATCCAAGCCAGCAAGAGTAGGTGGGTGTGAAGTTGGAAGGGGCTGGATGAAAGGAAGTGAATCCGCTGTGAGGGAGAGCCGGCTGGGAGGGGAGGGAGAGTGGGCGGGAGGAGGGGGGCACAGGGCGCAAGGGAGGTCGGGGTGCTGCCTGTGTCTCCTATCCAGCCCTCACTGCTTGCTCAACTTCGTGCCTGCCGCTGTCAGTGAAGTGACCTTGCATAGGGGACATGTCTGGTCGGGTGGGGCAGGAGAGGAAGAGAAGGAGTAAAGTGAGATCCGGGCAGGAGAGCAGGGACAGTAGGGAGATCCAGGCTCCTGGGACTCCAGTCCAGGACCCTTCACGGAGCCCAGGGTCAGTTACTGCAAGCCTGACATTGAGCCGGTTGTTGAAATATTGAAATTATCCCTATTGGTTGGTCAAGGCTGACTCTGCGCCCCCAAGGCCACATCTGCCCTGAGAGGGGGTCTTTTGCCAATTTCTTCTAAGGAATCCTTTGGGCTGACAGATACTTTTGATGCCTTTGTCATCTCCCCTGCATGGGACCCCTCCCAGGACCCCTTCTCTGAGCCTGGAGCTGGGAGCACCTGTGTGTGCATGGCAGGGAGAGGGCAGGAGAGCCGGGAGCCAGCCTTGGGGACCCAGGTAGGGCCTGCTCATGGACTCAGCCTTCCTTTGCCCCCAGGCGAAAGACAGTGATGATGAAGAGGAGGTGGTCCACGTGGATCGGGACCACTTCATGGATGAGTTCTTTGAACAGGTAATGGGCCTCCAAGGCCCCCAGCCCCAGTGCCCAGCCCCAGCGCCCAGCCCCAGCCCCAGCGCCCAGCTCCAGCCGCAGCCCCAGCACCCAGCCCCTAGCCACCAACAACTTCCTTTTTCCTGTCCCCCACTTCCCTGCTCCTGCGCTCTCCCCGGCCTTTTATCAGCCCTTCTGGGGCTGGTCCTCCCCCTGAACCCTGGCTGGTTCCCCTGGAACCCGTTGTTTGGCCTGACAACTTGGCTGGGTATAGCCGATTTTCTCCTCCAGGTGGAAGAGATCCGGGGCTGCATTGAGAAACTGTCGGAGGATGTGGAGCAGGTGAAAAAACAGCATAGCGCCATCCTGGCTGCCCCCAACCCAGATGAGAGTGAGTGTGGCTGCCAGTGACTGTGGGGTGGAAGGAGAAGGGCTCTGGGGTTCCCACCCAGACATCTCACTTGTCCTCGCTCTCCCCTTAGAGACCAAACAGGAGCTGGAGGACCTCACTGCAGACATCAAGAAGACGGCCAACAAGGTTCGGTCCAAATTGAAAGGTGAGGAGTTCAACCCCTCAACCAGGGAGGAAAAGAACTGTGGGTAGAGCATGGTGGCTCAGGCCTTTGGGAGGTCAAGGCGAGGCCAATTTGCTCGATCCCAGGAGTTCAAGACCAGCCTGGGCAACATGGCAAAACTCTGTCTCTACAAAAAATACACAAATTAGCTGGGCCAGTTTGGGAGGCCGAGGCAGGTGAATCACGAGGTCAGGAGTTCAAGACCAGCCTGGCCAAGATGGTGAAACCCTGTCTCTACTAAAAGTACAAAAATTAGCCTGGTGTGGTGGTAGGCGCCTGTAATCCCAGCTACTCAGGAGGCTGAGGCAGAGAATTGCTTGAACCCAGGAGGTGGAGGTTGCAGGGAGCTGAGATCACACCACTGCACTCTGGTCTACGTGACAGAGAGACTCCATTTCAAAAAAAAAAAAAAAAAATTAGCTGGGCATGATAGTGCGTGCCTCTTGTTCCAACTACTCGAGAGGCTGAGGCACAAGAATCGCTTGAGTCCAGGGTGTCAAGGCTGCAGTGAGCCGAGATCATGCTGCTGCACTCCAGCCTGAGTTACAGACAGAGACCCTGTC
This sequence comes from Theropithecus gelada, assembly GCF_003255815.1. Lineage (NCBI taxonomy): Eukaryota > Metazoa > Chordata > Mammalia > Primates > Cercopithecidae > Theropithecus > Theropithecus gelada. The sequence goes on from NC_037688.1 coordinate 54,283,586, forward strand.
TCAAAAAAAGGGGGGGGAGGGGCAGGCGTGGTAGCTCACACCTATAATCCCAACACATTGGGAGGCAAAGGTGGGTGAATCACCTGAGGTTAGGAGTTCGAAATCCTAACTAAATCGTGGCCAAAATGGTGAAACCCCACCTCTACTAAAAATACAAAAATTATCCGGGCGTGGTGGCGGGCGCCTGTAATCCCAGCCACTTGGGAGGCTGAGGCAGGGGAATCACTTGAACCCAGGAGGCAGAGGTTGCAGTGAGCCGAGATCGCGCCACTGCACTCCAGCCTGGGGGACAGAGCAAGACTCCTCAAAAAAAAAAAAAAAGAACTTTGCCATCCATTGAGAAAAACAGGCCTTTCTCTAAGGAATTTCTACAAAGTTCCAGGAGCCAGATTATTAAACAGTGAGAAAGCACAAAACCCCAGCTTTCCCCCTTGCTCCAATTCTTTGGAGAAAGATGTATGATAGGAAATAAGGGAGAGGAGAGTGTTTGTCTAAATTGCATCTGAGCCCGGCTGGTTCCACCAGCATGAAGGTTCACTAGAAAAAGGTGGTCTTCCAAGTGGTTTCGATTTCATTAAGTCCTCATTTCTCCTAAGCAGGACTCCGGCATGGCACGGAGCACCCAGTGGGTGGGCCCAGCAAATGCCTCTGAATCGGTATCCTTGGCTCGGGACAGATTGGACTTGTGTGGCTGACATCAGGGGCTGGCGAGCTTTCAAGACGGCCTTGCCAAATGTTCATTTATTCACTCTAATTTAAGGACTAGGGTGCTGGTAATAACCACCTTCCCCCAAAGCACCGTGGGTTGGGAACCTCCTTGTCTGCTCATACCAGGGAAATAGCAGTGTTACCGGCACGATGTTTTGCATGCTCCTGGTAATTCCGTATCAGAAAACATATGCTGAGCACCTCCAATGTCCGAAGCACATTGCTAGGCTTTGGGGAAGAGGAACTGTATCAGCTACCTGGCCCGGAGAGCACTGACCTTGGTCCAGAGAGAGGAGGGTATTAACTCCATGCCCTCTGGACTCAAGGGGAGGCCATAGGTGAGCCTCTGGTGTGGATTTGTAAAAACAAGCCCTTTGTACTCGGGAGAGTCTGCTGGATGGAAACTGTCTGAATCTGGGAGAATGTTAAGTGCAAATCCAGGCAGACAGAGTCCAACCTCCACCATCAGCTCACTGTGGACAAGTCCCCTACTCTCAGCTTCCTTATCAGTATAGTAAGAAAAATGAAAGCAATTTCAAAATTAGCTTGTTTTAGGGATGGGGGGTGGAGGGCATCAAAATCTTTTTTTTTTTTTTTTTCCAAAGTCATACAAAGAATCCCAATATATAAAACATAAAAGTCAGGTTGTTCTAGCTGAGCTGGAGCTGGGAGCACCTACCTGCCTGATCTCTCTTCATTCTCTGCAACAGCCCCTGAAATTCCTTCTCAGAAACAAGGTTCCTGCTGGCAGTTTAAAATCCCCTGGGCTCCGGCCGGGCGCGGTGGCTCAAGCCTGTAATCCCAGCACTTTGGGAGGCTGAGACGGGCGGATCACGAGGTCAGGAGATCGAGACCATCCTGGCTAACACGGTGAAACCCCATCTCTACTAAAAAATACAAAAACAAAAACTAGCCGGGCTCGGTGGTGGGCACCTGTAGTCCCAGCTACTCGAGAGGCTGAGGCAGGAGAATGGCCTAAACCCAGGAGGCGGAGCTTGCAGTGAGCTGAGATCCGGCCACTGTATTCCAGCCTGGGCGACAGAGTGAGACTCCGTCTCAAAAAAAAAAAAAATCCGCTGGGCTCAATGGTTTCCATCAAGCCTTGACCTTGAACACTCTCTGTGAGACCCTGGGGAGGGCTCTGTGGATGAGGGGTTCAGGAATGCCCTGAGAAAGAAGCTGGAAAAGTGACCGTGGTTTAGAGAAGTTGACCTTTCAGACCTCCAGGAAAGAAGACAGGATTCTCTTCGTCCTCTTCCAGCTGGTGGCATGAGTTCATGCTTTGGGTGTGACCTTGAGTGAGTGGTTTCGCCTATTGGAACCTGAGTTTCTAGTCTAAAACATGAACTGGTATCACTGAAATTCCAGGAATGTTGTAAAAAGTCAGTGAGATCCTGCAAGAGACCCCTCTCTCTGGACTTGGCTCCAGCCCCAAGGCTGACAATAGGGCCCCAATCTAGGCCAGCTGATTCCAATATCCCTGGGCCGTGTGTTGCTGGGCCAGAGCTGTCACTCAATCGGGGGAGCCTTGGGGTGCCATCCGCGGGTACCTTCCCCACTGCCAGCAGAATGGAAGAGTGAGGCTCTTAGGAATGGCCTGGAGGCCGGTGAGGTCTGAGAGGGCTGGTGATTCATCCCTGCTGCATTTTCTGATTTCACCGAGGTAGATTTTACCACAATCTTTTTTTAAGAAAATCGGAATGATAGTGTCAGGAGTGCGTGATCCAGAAGCAGGAATCTCAGTTAATCTGTGCACTTTTCCAGAACATCCTTCAGAAGTGGGAATTCCCAGATCGGGGATCACCTTGCAGGGCAGAGAGGGGGCTGCTTTCTCCCTTGGAATATCCGTGTGTTTGCCCTTGAATTCCCCAGGGAAAGAGGGGCCACTAGAACCTGACCCACCTGGAGGTGACTGCCTTCCACCAGAAAAAACGCGGGCTGCGTTCTTGCCCCCTGTTCAGGGGCTGTAGGAAGTAGGGAGCACCCCACCTACAAGGCCCCTTCCCGCGGGGTGGACCGGCACCCCCTCATGGGTTTGGACAGGAGTTACCACTGATGGGACTTTCCAAGAGCCAGTTCTGCCACTAGAACAAATAGCTCCCTTCTGTCTGGTGACCCTCTGACCCTCAGTATCCCTTCCTGCCGGCCTTCGGAACCCCCTCAAACGTCTGTTCTGTTCGTCTGTTTATCTGCTGGCTCCTAATCCTACCCTGGGGCACCGCTGCTCCCACTCGCCCTGGGAATGACCTTTCTCCCCGGGTCTGGCTCTGCCGCGGGGTGTTGACCCTTCGTACTCCCCGGACCCCCGCCCCATGTTCCCCGGGTCTCCCGCCCTTCACTGCGCCCTCTCTCCCGCAGCGATCGAGCAAAGCATTGAACAGGAGGAGGGGCTCAACCGTTCCTCCGCGGACCTGCGCATCCGCAAGACCCAGGTAGGAGGTGGCAGCCCAGCGGGGGCCGGGCAGGGACCCGACTCGGGAGGAGCCCAGGCTGGAGGCGGCGGGCCAGGGCCAGGGCCGAGCACCAGCGGGGGCGTGGTCAGGGAGGGCTGGGGCGGGGCTCTGGGGGCGAGGCTAGAGGCGGGCGGGGCCCCGGGGCGGGGCCGAGCCGTATCTCAGCTCCGTAGCAGTGTCTCTAGCTGGTGCTAGCCTAAGATGGGGGTACGGGGCGGGTAGGGAACCATGAACTTGTCAGGGTTTGGGATCGCGGCCCAGGCTGAAGAAAGGACCGTAAACTAATTCAGCGCGTCCTCCTTATTCCGCCCGTGCACTGCCTCCTCACCTGCCTCGGTCTCTGCTCCCTGACTCCCTCCCTGATTCCCTCCCTGATCCGTCTGTCCTCCCACCACCACCGTAGCACTCCACACTGTCCCGGAAGTTCGTGGAGGTAATGACCGAATATAACGCGACCCAGTCCAAGTACCGGGACCGCTGCAAGGACCGGATCCAGCGGCAACTGGAGATCAGTGCGTGTGCCCCCCACCCCAGGACCCCAAACTCCTCGAGGCTGCCCAAGCCCCCTTCCAGGCATTTCCTCTCTGGAGGGGGCCAGTGGCCTAAGGCGGCTTGGGAGGGTGGGCTCCGGGTCCCCGCCCCATCACCCCAGCTCAGGCCCCCAGGCTGTCCCAGCCGCTGAGCAGGGCGTCCTTTCTTCCCGCAGCTGGAAGGACCACCACCAACGAAGAACTGGAAGACATGCTGGAGAGCGGGAAGCTGGCTATCTTCACAGATGATGTGAGCCGCGGGTGGGGCGGGTTCTGTTTTTGGAAAATTTTGCCTCCCCTCCCTAAGTTCAGGTTGAACTAAGGTCCTAAGTTCACCCTGGAAAAATGAGCAGCGGGAAGCCTGAGCCAGGAACTGGGGAATTCCATGGGAGCGGAGCAGGAAGGCACCCCCATCAGATGACGGAGTCGTTCGTGTGCCATGCACTGTTCTAAGCACTTTCCATCTTCACATTCACCCACCAACTCATTTAATACTCACACATCCCCTTCGAGGAAACCCCATTTCACAGATGAGGAAAACTGGCCCAGAGAGATGAAATCACTTGGCAAGATCTCAGAGCGAAGGGGAGGGCCAGGAGTTGAATCCTGTCTGGTTTCAGAGTCAGAACTCTTGAGCCCTAGGATACACGACATACTCTGCTACTGAAGCAGGTCGTTTCACCAGAGAACTGATTTGCCTACATTAAAAGAAATTTTTTTTTAAATTAAAAAAAAACTTTTTTTTTTTTTTGGTTCAAGATGGAGTTTTGCTCTTGTCACCCAGGCTGGAGTGCAATGGCGAGATTTCAGCTCACTGTAACCTCCCCCTCCTGGGTTCAAGCGATTCTCCTGCCCTAGCCTCCCGAGTAGCTGGGATTACAGGCACCCACCACTTGGCCTAAAAAACCTTTTTTTGTAGAGATGGGGGTTCTTCTGCTGTTGCCCAGGCTGATCTCAAACTCCTGGGCTCAAACAATCTGCCTGCCTGAGCCTCCCAGAGTGCTGGGATTACAGATGTGAACCACCAAACCCAGCCTAATTTACCTACGTTTTGAAGATTTTTTTTAAAAAAGCAAGTTTTAGTTTTGCTTAGGTTTGCCCCCTGTGCTGCTCTTGACCTTTTACATATGAAAGAATGGGCTGGCTGGGCGTGGTGACTCATGCCTGTAATCTCAGCACTTTGGGAGGCCGAGGCAGGTAGATCACCTGAGGTCAGGAGTTCGAGACCAGCCTGACCAACATGGCGAAACTCCGTCTCTACTAAAAACACAAAAATTAATCGGGCATGGTGGTGCATGCCTGTAATCCCAGCTACTGGGGGCTGAGGCAGGAGGATCACTTGAACCTGGGAGGCGGAGATTGCAGTAAGCCGAGATCTTGCCACTGCACTCCAGCCTGGGCACAGACTCTGTCTCTTAAAAAAAAAAAAAAAAAAAAAGATGGGCTTTCCCCGAGCCTAGTTCTTGTTTCTCTCAGTGGACTTTTGCCCCGGCCTGCCCACTCCTGTCTCCATTTCTGTTTCTGGTGGCAAAATGACTCTGGTTAAGGGTTCTAGACCAGGTTTAAAGGATGCACTATGACTGTCTTAAAAGTTTTCAGCTCATTGTTATTTGGAGAACTGATCTTTGTTGAAAATGCATTGAGCAGCCCGGTATGGTGGCTCACACCCGTAATCCCAGCATTTTGGGAGGCCAAGGCAGATGGATGGCTTGAGTCCAGGAGTCCATAGACCAGCCTGGGCAACAAAGTGAGACCCCATCTCTACAAAAAAAAGTTTTTTGATTTAAAAAACAGTTTCTTTTAATGTAGGCAAATCAGTTCTATGGTGAAACGACCTGCTTTAATTAGTCAGGTGTGGTGGCATGTGCCTGTGGTTGCAGCTACTCGGGAGACTGAGGTGGGAGGATCGCCTGAGTACAGGAGGTCAAGGCTGCAATGAGCTGTTAGCACCACTGTACTCCAGCCTAGGCCACAGAGCGAGAACTTGTCTCAACAAAGAACAAAAACCACACACATACACACACACACACAAAGACCGGGAGACTGAACACTGTCCAAACAGCCGTTGGATGATTTCGGCTTATAGAATGGTCGTAGGATAAGCAGGAGATGAGGGGAGAGGGAGTCTGGGCCTTGACTGCTGAAGGGAAGGTGTGGAGCCTTGGGTGTGGGGGAGCGATGGCAGGCTGTAGAGGAGAGGAGTGGCTCTATGTGGTAAGAGCAGTGAGTAATTTGGGAAGTGAGTCACCTGGCTCAGGCTGGGTGTTTGTGGAGAGGAGGCATATCTGACTGTGGGTTGGAGTCTCTTCCCCACTGGCAGTTTTTGTTTGTTTGTTTGTTTGTTTGTTTGTTTTTTGAGGCATGGTCTCACTCTTTGGCCCATGTTGGAGTGCAGTGAAGCAATCAGCTCACTGCAGCCTCGACCTCCTGGGCTCAGGCAATCCTCCTGCCTCAGCCTCCTGAGTAGCTGGGACCACAGGTGCCACCATGTGCAGCTAATTTCCTTTTTTTTTTTTTTTTTTGTAGAGACAAAGTCTCACTATGTTGCCCAGGCTGGCCTCAAACTCCTGGGCTCGAGTGATCCTCCTGCCTTGGCCTCACAGAGTGCTGAGGTTACAGCCTCTCCCTACTCTTTTTTTATTTATTTGTTTTTTTTGAGATGGAGTCTCGCTGTGTCACCCAGGCTGGAGTGCAGTGGCGCGATCTCGGCTCACTGCAAGCTCCACCTCCCAGGTTCACGCCATTCTCCTGCCTCAGCCTCCCAAGTTGCTGGGACTACAGGTGCCCGCCACCACACCTGGCTAATTTTTTGTATTTTTAGTAGAGACGGGTGTCACCGCATTAGCCAGGATAGTCTTGATCTGCTGACCTCATGATCCACCTGCCTTGGCCTCCCAAAGTGCTGGGATTACAGGCGTGAGCCCCCACGCCCGGCCCTGACTCTTTTTTTTTGAGATGGAATTTCGCTCTTGTTGCCCAGGCTGGAGTGCAGTGGTATGATCTCAGATCACTGCAACCTCTGCCTCCCGGGTTCAAGCAATTCTGCTGCCTCAGCCTCCCGAGTAGCTGTGATTACAGATGCCCACCACCATGCCAGGCTAATTTATATATATATTTTTTTTTTTTTTTTTTTTTTTTGAGACGGAGTCTCGCTCTGCCGCCCAGGCTGGAGTGCAGTGGCCGGATCTCAGCTCACTGCAAGCTCCGCCTCCCGGGTTCACGCCATTCTCCGGCCTCAGCCTCCCGAGTAGCTGGGACTACAGGCGCCTGCCACCTCGCCCGGCTAGTTTTTTTTTGTATTTTTTAGTAGAGACGGGGTTTCACCGTATTAGCCAGGATGGTCTCGATCTCCTGACCTTGTGATCCGCCCGTCTCGGCCTCCCAAAGTGCTGGGATTACAGGCTTGAGCCACCGCGCCCGGCCTTAATTTTTATATTTTTAGTAGACACGAGGTGTCGCCATGTTGGCCAGGCTGGTCTCAAACTGACCTCAGATGATCTACCCGCCTCCCAAAGTGCTGGGATTACAGGTGTGAGCCCTTGTGCCTGGCCGATGTGCACATTTTAACTCACTCAGTCTTCACAACCACACTGTGAGGTGGGCAGTGTTATGATTCACGTTTTCTAGGTGGGGAAACTGAGACCAAGAGCAGATAAATAATGTGCCTAAGGTTTCAGCTAGTAAATGACATCGGATTTGGCCCCGGCCACTCCGCTGCGGTGGAGGCGCTCATGGGGGTGAAGGGGAATCGTAGCTCTCTCCCTCGTCGCCCTAGATCAAAATGGACTCACAGATGACGAAGCAGGCGCTGAATGAGATCGAGACAAGGCACAATGAGATCATCAAGCTGGAGACCAGCATCCGTGAGCTGCACGACATGTTTGTGGACATGGCCATGCTTGTAGAGAGCCAGGTACCGGCTCTGCCACCCATGCCACCCTGGGAACCTCCCTGGGCCCGAGGTCCCCTCTTCCAGCCTAGTCCCCATCCCTCCCTATGCACATCTCCTCTGTCTGCAGGGAGAGATGATTGACCGCATCGAGTACAACGTGGAACATTCTGTAGACTACGTGGAGCGAGCTGTGTCTGACACCAAGAAAGCAGTGAAATATCAGAGCAAGGCCCGGAGGGTGAGCGGGGCAGGCGGCTTGGGGGTAGGCGGGGGAGCCCAAGGCTGAGCCCGGGCTGAGGTGAGTGATGGCAGCGGGTGGGAAGCCTTATCTCTGGCTCTGACCTCTTCCTGTTTCTGTTTTCTCTCCCCTCTTCTCCCTGCCACCCTCTGCCCCGTCTGTCCCTGCATCTGTCCATGTGTCGGTCTCTCTCACTGTCTCCCTGTCTCGCTCCTCTTTCTGCTGCAGAAGAAAATCATGATCATCATTTGCTGTGTGGTGCTGGGGGTGGTCTTGGCGTCATCCATTGGGGGGACGCTGGGCTTGTAGGCCCCCCACCCTTCTCTCTCCCAGACCCCTCCCCCACCACATCGGGAGCAATACCCCCACCACCCCTTTCACTCCATCCCCTGCTCCAGGCTCACCCTCAAAACAGACCCAGGCAGCCCCACCCCTCCTCCACTCCCATGGCAGACCCTGGTGTCCCTGGACCTTACCCGGCCATGGACCCCCCCCCCCCGCCCCCGCACGTAGATCGCAGCAGGCGTGATTACACATGCACACCAACATGCATGCCGCCGGCACATGCTCAAGACGTGTGGACACCCCAGCGTGTGTGTGCGTGTGATGTGTGTGATGCACCAGAGCACCCCCCTGCCCCCGCCTCGGGTATGTGTGCGTGGTCTGAGCTTCCCCCTTCACCGGGGCTGTTGTGTAGACTGCAGCCGAGTGTAACACAGCTGCCCACCACGCCCCTCTCTGTCCTCTGTGAACGGTGTGTGTGTGTGAGTGAGACCACAGATCTGTGGACACGCCATTTGTGTACGTGGAATTTTGTGTTTGAGTGTTTGAACCTAATGCAACAGCAACGAAGCCACTGATACCCGAGCCCTTTGTGTCTGCTACAAACCAGGCGGGTGGTGTGTGTGTACTCACACTCACATTCTCAGAGGATCCAGGGAGGCCCAGGTACACGCAGGCCATGGCAGACACCCCATGTCTTCATTACTCCAGGGGCTGCAGTGTGTCTCGGAAGGGTGTGTGTGTGTCTGTGTGTGTGTGTGTGTCCAGGATGTGCCTGAAGTGTTGATAGGTCTTCTCAGATAGAGCCCTCCACACTGTGTACTGGCCACCTGCTTTGGGAGGGCACAGAAATGTATATCCCTTGCTACCTAGAATGCAGCTGTGTGTGTGTGGCATGCATGTGCGTGCATGTGTGTGTGTTAGGGGCTCTCTACATGGTGTGTTTTTTATTTTTGTTTTATTTTTGTTTTTTTTTGAGACGGAGTCTTGCTCTGTCGCCCAGGCTGGAGTGCAGTGGCGCGATCTCAGCTCACTGCAACCTGCGCCTCCCTTACTCAAGCGATTCTCATGCCTCAGCCTCCCAAGTAGCTGGGATTACAGGGACCTGCCATCACACCCGGTTAATTTTTGTATTTTAGTAGAGATGAGGTTTTGACATGTTGGCCAGGCTGATCTCGAACTCCTGACCTCAGGTGATCCTCCCGCCTTGGCCTCCCTCAGTGCTGGCATTACAGGCCTAAGCCACCACGCCTGACCTGCATGGTGTGTTTCTGCCCTGCGTTAATACACACACGGACACACATGTGCATATACACACACTTCTAAGGATGTGGCCCCATCTGGGTTTGTCTCTCCAGTTGTCCTTGCCCCGCCCCTCTCCCCAGAGGCGCTGCCCAGTGCCCGTGTGGCCACACACATGGCTACATCATTGTGCAGCCAGAGCTTCCTGCCTGCCTGGCCTCAGGGCTCTGCTCACTCACACCCAGATCCTCATCTTCCTCCGTGTCTCTGCCCAGCATAGCCCTGAGCCCCTGGAAGCTGGTACCCCTCCGTGTGCTCACACATGGCAAGGCTGAGGTGGCCCCAGGCAGGGGCCACACCAGGCACAAACCATGCATGCTGGCATGGGTGCAGGGACCACACGAATGCCTCCTGGAAGGAAAGGGCTACTTGTAGGAATGTTACTGATGAGGCAAAATGCCAAGGACTTCCCTGCACAGATCAAAGATCAGGACACGACCCCTTCCTCACACAACCACCTTGGACCTGGGAGAGGACTGTGTGTCCCCCACTGCCCCATCGGATGCTCTGGGCTCTGCCTCAGGGAACTCGGGTTTGGGGAACTGTTTATTTCAGACGTACTGGAGTGGCCAGTGTGGCAGTGGCCACTCAGGGTGGGCTGGGTCCCAAGACCCATCCCTGACACTTCTCCTGCTGAGCCCTCAGGCTGCTCCCCACACCAGGGTGCGACTGAGGGGTACGCAGGCCTGGGTTTCTGGTGCGAGGAAGGGGCTAGCACCTCCCCTGTTGTGTTGCCAGCACAGGCACAGTTTGTGGGTTTGGTGGCGGGTAGGTGGTGCGTGGGAGAAAGGACAGTGTTAGAGGCCCCCGCTCTGTGGCCCAGGAGCATGAAAGGTGAACACACAAGTACACAAATGTGCCGTGCCCTGGCATGGGGCTTATGTGTGCACAGGCGAGGGACTCAGTGTGTGTGTGGACCCCGGGGTCCCAGGTCATGTGAAGCGTACTTGTGTGTACATTTGTGTGTGTGTACATTGTGTGTGTGTGTACATTGTGTGTGTGTGTGCATTGTGTGTGTGTGTGGCCATATAGATGTGACCTCCCAGAACACAGTACCCCTCCGCCTGTACTCCAGCTCAGACAGCCGAGCTCTCCCCTGTCCTGTGTGCGTGTCAGTATGGCCATGTGCGTAACCCCGGGTGGGCTGTCCTGACCTGGGGGCCTGCCTGTCCCTTCCCAGAACCACCCTCTGCAGGACAGGAAGTCTGCCCCAAGTCTGGCCACAGCCTTCCTGTTCCCATCTCGGGCTGCCTGGGAGATGCCAGAGCAGACCCCAGCCCCCAGTCCCCTCTTCTGCCTGGCTGGACAGGACCCCCATTCAGCCCAGGTGTTTCTGGAAGTCCCACGGCCTTGGGGCCACAGGAGAAGGGTTGCAGCATGGCTGGGGCACCGCTTCCACCGCCTGGCGTGGCATCGGGCCCACAGCTGCTCCTCTCTGGGCCTCAGGTGGACCAGGGGATCTCCAAGGGTCTGCTGTGCCCTGACTTTCTACGCGTCCCCCGCATCCTATGATGTGTCTGCTTGTCGGCTGCTGTCTGTGTGCGTCCTGGTGTGTTGTCTGGGGGCTGGTGTCTTTTGCATGTTCTCGGACAAATGTGTGCCGCCTGCCCAGGCGCCTACAACCATCGAGCCCACGTGTGCCCCATGTGTGCCCTGCGGGTGGTCCCGGGCCTGGCCAGGGCTCAGTGCTCCTCCTCCCCCTCCTCCCTGTTCCCGTCCCTCATGAAGCACACTGCGTGTCCATCCCATGTGCCCGTGGGTCGCACGCTCTTGCCACGCCCTGAGCGTGTACACATGACGTGTTCTATGCATTCACCCTGCCCCCCAGCCCGCCCCGCAGAGGACAAGATGGGTGGCCCCCGGCTCCCGTTCCCCTAACCGCCCCTGCCCGCTGTGCAGCCGTGTGCGTTGGCGTGTGTTTCTGTGTCGCTGGCGTGTCACGTGATGTAGCTGTGTTTGCTGACATGAGCCCCTGCCCCCTTCTCTGTTTCTCCGTTGGTTTCTAGAGCTCTCTCCCTCCCCTCCCCAGAGGGGACAGGACTCCTGGGGCCTGGCTGGGGCCCAGAGCCAGGCCGCCCTCTCCTGTTAGCCCTCAGAGTCCCATTTCTCTCTATTGGTGACCAACTTGCAAATGGATAAAACACAGGAAAATCCTGCCCCCGCCCCCCCTTCCGCCCTGCATGTCCTGTCCCCAGAGCCCCCCACCCCACCCCGGGCCAGGTCGGGCCCTGTGGGACGGGAGAAATAGCAATCAATCCAACAGCGGGCGTGCTGTGTGCTCACTTCCTTCTGTCCCCACGTGGGATGGGCGCCGTGGGGAGGCGGACACGGGGTGCGGGGAGCGGGAGGGAGAGCTGGACAGACAGATGGACACAGTCGTGGATGAGGCTTTTAATCTGGGCGCAGCCAGGTACAGCATCTGGGACATCCCCAGGCCTGGGGCTGGCGATGTGCAGGGAAGGAACTTGGGTAGAGAGGTGGGAAGTGAAAGCGCAGGGAGGCCGCAGCCCTCCAGAGGGGAATTCTAAGACAGACGGTTGAAGGTGAGGCCTTTGAAAAACAATGGGAACATCACTTCCCAAAGAGGGACTGAGGTGGCTGGAGGAACCAGAGCCGCCTCTGCACTCTGCACTGAGACCTGAAGGTCATGCGTGGATGTCAGGAGAGCAGCGTGAGCCTGTGGAGCCTCTGCTCGCTTCCTGCTCAGAAAGCCAGAAGAGAGCCCGGGCAGGTCGCCAGGGCACCGACCCTCACCAAGCGGCCATCAGGACCGGGGTGAGAGGACAGAGGAAGGACACTCTGTCCCCAAACCCTGCCCTTGTATCCTGACAGCCCTAGGACTTCGAGGCGTCAGGACAAAACACAGACTCAAGGCTCCTGGATTGATGATGTGGAGGGCTTGGGCCGGGCACGGTGGCTCACACCTGTAGTTCCAGCACTTTGGGAGGTCCAGGTGGAAAGATCACTTGAGCCTAGGAGTTCAAGACCAGCCTGGACAATATAGTGAGACCCTGTCTCTACCAAAAAAAAAAGAAAAAAAAAAAAAAAGCCAGGTGTGGTGGTGTGCACCTGTGGTCCCAGCTATTCAGGAGGCTGAGGCAGGAGGATCACTTGAACCCAGGAGGTTGAGGGTGCAGTGAGTTATGATCACGCCACTGCACTCCAGTCTCGGTGGCAGAGCAAGACCCTGTCTCAAAAAAAAAAAAAAAAAAATGTGGAGGGCTCTAGGACAGCCATTCTGGCCCCAGAGCCCTACCTCCTGCTCTGGAATGCAGCCGTCCCTTCCCGTCCAGGGTGTGAGGGCTCAGGACCTGGGTGGATGTGCCATGATGGGCCTCCAGGCCCCAGCCCCACCGTCACTGGGCTGAACTCCCAGCGGCCTGTACCCAGAGAATGGTGCGGGTCCGGCTATCCTCCCACGAGAACAGGGGCTCATAGCCAAAATGGCGCTGAGCCTTGTCGGTGCTGACAGTGAAGGTGGTGTTGGCCACGGCCAGCGTGTAGGGGTTCAGCAGGGGCGCGTAGAGCACCAGCGGCCGCAGCAGCCACTGCAGCAGGGCATTGAGGGCAGCGAGGAACACCAGCAGCCAGTAGGGCAGCAGTGGGCGGGCACCCACCAGCTGCAGTCCACAGGGGCCCAGGAATTCCATGTTGAAGTCCTCGTAGCTCTTGTAGGGCGATCCGTCGTAGCAGAAGTACACCTGGCCGCCCATCAGGGCTGCCCGCCGCTCCAGCTCCCGGGCTGCCAGCACATGCATCCAGGCCACATTGCCTGCCGGTGGCAGAAGAGAGGCGGACACACCCCTGAGCGCCCTTGTGACACCACATCGAGACTGCTCTCCTGGGCCACCCCCTCTTTGGGTCCAGGTAGTTGCCACCCACATCCCCACAGCAGCCTGGGAAAGGCTGCCGTTTCCCTCGCCCTGGTAGTCACTTGCTCTCCTGGGCCCGCCTGCATCTGCAAAGAACCTGGGGAGAGGATGGAGAAGCCAGGACTTGTGGGGTGGGCCCTGAGGGGCTTGGGGATTGCAGGATGGAGCGGCAGGTGACATTATTCCCTCTGTAGATGCTACTCCCTTTTTAGTTTTAGAGATAGGGTCTTTCTCTGTCGCCCAGGCTGGAGTCCAGTTGGTGTGGTCATAGCTCACTGCAGCCTCCAACTCCTGGGCTCAGGCCGTCCTCCTGCCTCAGCCTCCCAAAGTGCTGGGATTATAGGTGTGAGCCACTGAACCCAGCCCTTTTAGTGCTGTGTAGACACTGTCCCTCTCCTCTCCTCTCCTGGGGAATGGCTGCTCCCGCAGCTGCAATCTTTGTAGCCTATGATACACTTTTTAATATCCCAACTTGCATAGATCCTGTATTCTCTGCAGACTGTGTAGACACATAATCACAGGCTTTCCCCACATAATCACAGTCTACCTTGGCCCATGTATAGACCACATTTTTCTAATCAGAGTCCACACTTCTCTCCCAGGGTCATATAGGTCCTGCCCCCTTCTAGAGCAAGTCCTCCTGTCATATTCTCAGCCTCCCCCTGCCTAGCCCCGTCCTCACCCACATAGACCCGGCCATGCTCCACAGAGGCCGGGATGGCCCGGAAGAGCCAACCTCCCAGGCGCAGACCCTGGCGGTAGAAGTCCCTCATGATCTGGTGGCCTTCACCGTAGATGCCCGTGGGACGAAGGGCACACGTCACCAGGGGCAGCCCCCCATGGACCTGGTGGCAAAGGCAGGCACTGCTGAGACCTGAGACCTGACAGCTCGCTCTCAGCCCCAGCTTCCTTGGGCTGGCGGGGTAAGGGGGTGTACAGGGCAGGAGCCCCATCTCTGTGCCTCCTATTTCTGGGCTCACCTCTCTCCCATTGGCCTCTAGGACCAGCCGCTCAGCCAGGGCCTTGCTGCAAGGATAGGGGTGCCTGTGCACTGCTTCATATAGGGTGTCTTCGTTGCCCCTGGCGGGAGGAGAAGGAAGACTCAATGCTGAGGGAAATGGGCTCTTAGAGGACAGGAGGGCCTGCCACTCACCTGTAGAAGGGGTGACCTTTGGTGTTAGGCCCCACGACTTCCATGCTGCTGGTGTAGACCAGGAACCGTGTTCCAGTCTGCACACAAGCCTCGATCACGTTCCGGGTGCCTGGCAGAGGAGGGGGTGTATCCAGGCTGCAGCTTCCTCCCTCTCTGCATCTTCCTCCTCCCCATCCCAGGTCCAGGAAAAACCACAACAGGTCAGGGGAGGCGGGGGCAGGGCTGTCAATAGGACAGCTTGTCCCAGGGGAGTCACAGGAGGTGAAGGCCAAAGATAGAGTGGGGAACAAACAAGCAAGATGGCCAGGAGTATCCAGGGCTCCTCACCCTGCACGTTGACCTCATGGATGGTCTCAGGACTGGCCCTGCCAAACACGTCTACCAGCCCAGCCGTGTGGATGACCACATGGGCTCCGGCCACAGCTGCTGCCACCTCATGGGCCTCGGTCACGTCCCCCTGGATGGCAGTCACCCTCACAGGCCCTGGCCGGGGTTAGAGGACACAGGCCATGTCACAGCTGGGGCCAGAGGCCAGAAACTGGGTTCATCTTCCACTCTGGAGTCACGTTCCCAATGTGACTCACTCGTCCCATCCATGTGGACAGAAACCAGCATCATCTGTTCCACTGCAGGGGTGGGGATCCCAGCTTTGGAAGGGATGGGGAAGCGTCCACACCCTCTCCGCCACAAGCTCCCCCAACACGAACCTGTCTTCAGCTCCTCCAGCCAGGGACCCAGGTGTCGGTCAAAGACCCGCAGCTCCCCGAGTCGGGGCTCCCGCTGCAGCAGCATTCGCACCACGTGTTCTCCCAGGAAGCCGCAGCCCCCTGTGACCAGGTACACCAGCTTCTGGGCCTGTGCAGAGTCGGCCATGCCCGGCTGGGGAAAAGACCTTGGCTCACCCAGGGACTGGCTGCCACCTGCCGCAACCACCTGTTACTGCTGGAGGTGCCCTGGAGCACTGAAGAGGCTGGCGTTTGGGGGGAGGGCAGAGCTGATCCTGGGAGCTGCAGCAACCAGGCCACCAGCCATCTGCCCCTGCTGATGGCTGAGTTATGGAGAGAGGGACGGGCTTGGGGTACAGGAAGGGGTCAGGGTTTGGGGAGAGAGGTCTGAGGGCAGTAAAAGGGTGGGGAGGCCGGGAGTTGAGGGAGGTGGAGGGAAGGTTATAGGAAGGCGGGAAGGGCCGGATGGAGGGAAAGGCCACCTGGGTGGGCACTGGCAGCGCCTCTGCCTACCTGCAGCCGCTGTCCCAGGGTGCCCAGACTGGCCTGGAGGGGCCCTCTTCTTTCGTCCAGGGCTGGCCAGCCCACACACCGTCCCCTTCCGCTGGCTCCTCCTTCTCCCTCCTGCCCCATTCCAGGAACAGAGACCCGCCCAGCCACAACCCCCACCACTCTTGCCCTAAGGCGCCCCCTGGCGGCCACTCTGTGCTCCACGGGCATCCAGGTCCAGCAGAGAACTTGGGGTGATGAAGCTGGAACTTGCTGAGTGGGCTAAGGGGTCCGGGGCTCTGGGTGGAGCCAGCGGGTGACCTCATCCCACAGTGTGACCTCAGGCCTTCCCTCCCGCTGGGCTTCCCAGGAGGCCAGAGGCCCAGCTGCAGCTGTGGTTCTGGGAAGGGGAGGCCTGACCTTGGCACCGCCCTGGCGGGCACTGGTGGGGGATTCCTGGTGTGGGTGCGGCTGCGGCTGCCACGGCCTGTCTAGGGGTCCAAAGCAGTCTCGGGGCCTCCACAGGTCTGGGTTGTTGCCTGAAGGCCCCTTTACCAGCCCCACACTTCTGGTACTCACTTTTCCCTCTCTTCATCTTGCCCAATCCTCTGTGCCCTCCACCCCCAACCCCTCGCTCCTGCCCAAATACACCAACCAAGCACTTTTGTACAATAAAGTTTAATCACAATTATAAAAATGTGGCGTCAGGTTTGCGCTATTAACATATGTACAGTCCAGCCCAGCAGAAGGGGCCCACCCCGCCATCCTGGCCTGGCTGAGCCGGGGCGTGACACCAGGGTGGGAGGGTGACCCTCAGGGTCTGGCAGGAACAGATGAGGCAGGGTTCCAGGCACGGAGTCCCCAGGACTGGGGGTGCAGAGCCCCCCCAGGGGGAGAACATGGCCACTGCCCCAGAGACCCCTAAACTGGGGAGGGGTACACACAGGGCATAAGGGGAAGTCCCCATGAACACAAAGCGAGAGGACTGTGCAGCCCCTAGGACAGAATCTGTACAGGCCGGCACCCCAGGTTTCCACAGGAAACAGCTGCTGGCTGCTACAAAACATTTACAGCTTCTTCTCCGCAAAGAAAAACAATCAGGGGGTGGTGGGCAGGGGCGACAGGAGAGGCAGAAGCTGCCTCCAGGGACTGAGGCTCCCTCGCTGGGCTTGGGGCGCCCCAACCCCACGCTTGGAGATGGGGGCATGTGGGCCCTGCTGAGCCCACTAAGGCTGGGGGGTGCTGGGAGCTCAGGGCACCAGGGGGAATAAATAGGGGTGTGGGCACCCGTCCTGCCCCACCTCAGTTTAGGGAGCCCCGGCAGCTCTCCGTGCCGCACAGACACGGGATCTTGTTGTCTTCCAGTGGGAACTTGTAGTCGTAGGTGATCTCCTCGTCCACGCCGATAGGCTGCTTGGAGTAGATCACAATCTTCTTCTGGGACTCGATGGTGATGACCTTGGCGTAGCAGTTGGGCTGCGGAGGGAAGGGCATGTGAGCCGTGGCCACCCCCACCGACCCCCGAACTCCTGCCCCGGCCAGCCCCTGACGCACCGTGCAGCAGTGGTTGATGAACCTGGCCAGGTTGCCACACTTGGTGGCATCGATGATGGTGTCATGGTCCACCCGGAACAGGTAGCTGCTGCCAATGCCCTCCTGCACATAGCGCTTCTCCCGCATGTCGGCCACCATCTGTCAGGGTGAGATGCGATGGTCAGGGAAGAGCCCCCCACTTCCTGCCCCCGAGCACACCTGCCAGCCAGCACCCCAGGTCCATGCCCACCAGGCCTGGAGCTGCAGCTCTGCCTCCGGCTCCCGCTAACCCGGCACTGACTCTCTCGACTCTGCTTCCAGGAGCCCTCCCTCTTTGGGGCAGCATACTAAGCCTCTGGTGGCCATTCTAAGTCACCCGCAGGGGACTCCAGGGAAATCTGCATCGGGAAGGAGAGCCACTGGCTCCTTCGAGCATCTGCCTGATCACAGTGGGGTCCCCGGACTGCTGGGGCAAGTCTGGGGCTGGGGCAGCTCCTGAAATGACAGTGGCCATGTCACCAATGGCACCCTGCTCATCTCTCCTCCCTGGACCTCTCTCCAAAACAGGCACCTGTTGGCTGCCACCGACCAATGCAAATAGCAGGCCGCCCGCCCCGCACCCCTGTGAGGAGCAACCCTTACTTCCCAGAAGACAGTGAGGAGCCTCTGCGTGTCCTCCTCGGGTGACCTCACTCCCTTCCAGAGCCTCAGCCGCCAGCTGTGTGGTGGGGACTCCTCCCAAACTTCCATTTCCAGCCAAAAGCCACCTCAGTGGAGCTGCTGGGCGTCATCCCCTAGATGTCCCTGGGGCACTGCAACCCCACATGTCCAGACTGGAGCTCATCTTGACCACATATCTGTTCTTCCTCCTCACTCCCAGCTCACTGGCCATCCCACCATACTCCCAGCGGCTAAGAGCAGCACCGAGGGCCTCCTATCCCCCTCACCCTCTCACTGCTGAGCTCAGTCAACCACCTTGCACCTTCTCTGTCACCTCTGCTGCCACTGCTTGGGTCGGGCCACCCTTGCCTTTGCCTGGACACTGGTGTCAGCCTAGACAGGGAGCTCACTAGCCACGGGGCCCTCTCCTGCGGAAGGCTCCGGGACTTTCCTCCTCTCTCGCCACAGGCCTGAGTGGATTCACAGGCTCCCAAGCCCGTGCGGTCTGGGCTCCCTGTCCCCTCCAGCCTCCAGCTGCATGTCACTGCCACTGGCCCTGGTTTCTTTTTTTTCCTTGAGACAGAGTTTTGCTCTGTCACCCAGGCTGGAGTACAATGGCGCGCTCTTGGCTCACTGCAACCTCTGTCTCCCACGTCCAAGCGATTCTCCTGCCTCAGGCTCCCTAGTAGCTGGGATTACAGGCGCCCACCACCACGCCCGGCTAATTTTTGTATTTTTAGTAGAGATGGGGTTTTAGCATGTTGGCCAGGCTGGTCTCAATCTCCTGACCTCAGGTGATACGCCTCCCTCGGCCTCCCAAAGTGTTGGGATTACAGGCATGAGCCATCGAGCCCGGCCATGGCCCTGGTTTCTAATGAGCCAAGCTGACCTCCATACTCTCACAAGACAATCCTGCCTCCAGGCCCGTGCACGTGGTGTCCCGCAACCAAGCACACACACAATGCCACTCGCCTGGGCCTGCGAGCTCCTTTTGGCTTTGCTCAAGCACCATGGTCTCCAGGAGGTCTTAGGCCCCCCAGGTGTGTGTTCCCATGGCCCAACTCCCCAGATCTTGTGAATACCAAATGCCATCCTTTTGGCTTTTGTTTTTTCTAGAGACACGGCCTCGCCCTGTTGCCCAGGCTGGAGTGCAGTGGTGCAGTCTTGGCTTACGGCAGCCTCCACCTTGTGGTCTCAAGTGATCCTCACACTTCAGCTTCCTGGGTAGCTGGGACCACAAGCATGCACCGCCACGCCCGGCTAGCTTTAGTATTTTTTGCAGAAACGGGGTCTGGCAGTATTGCTCAGGCTGGAACACCATCCTTTTGTGTGGATACTTGTTCAGTGCCTGTCCTCCTGCTTCCCAGGCCCTTTGAAAGGCAGCAGCGCGGGCCGGGCGCGGTGGCTCAAGCCTGTAATCCCAGCACTTTGGGAGGCCGAGACGGGCGGATCACGAGGTCAGGAGATTGAGACCATCCTGGCTAACACGGTGAAACCCCGTCTCTACTAAAAAATACAAAAAACTAGCCGGGTGAGGTGGCGGGCGCCTGTAGTCCCAGCTACTCGGGAGGCTGAGGCAGGAGAATGGCGTAAACCCGGGAGGCGGAGCTTGCAGTGAGCTGAGATCCGGCCACTGCACTCCAGCCCGGGCGACAGAGCGAGACTCCGTCTCAAAAAAAAAAAAAACAACAAAAAAAAAAGGGAGCAGCGCTTGGACGGACACAATGGCTCACACCTGTAATCCCAGCACTTTGAAAGGCCGAGGCAGGCAGATCACAAGGTCAGGAGATCAAGACCATCCTGGCCAACATGGTGAAACCCCGTTTCTACTAAAAATACAAAAATTAGCTGCACATGGTACACGCCTGTAGTCCCAGCTACTCAGGATGCTGAGGCAGGAGAATTGCTTGAACCCAGGAGGCAGAGGTTGCAGTGAGACAAAATTGCGCCCTGGCACGCCAGCCTGGCAACAGAGAAAGACTATGTTTCCAAAAAAAAAAAAAAGCAGGGAGCAGTGCCATCAGCTGTGCCTCCTGCTGGACGACTGACACCTGCTGCTGACCACACTGGAGGGAGGCTGGTCTCACTGGCTAGGTACCGGGGCTAGGGGGTGTGCAAGGCTTTAACCAGGACAAATGGCATGTGTGTGAGCCTCCATGCCGTCTTGTTGCATCAGAAGCCGGGGCGGGGCTGGGAGTGCAATCTCACCTGACGGATGTTCTGACCCACGTATTCGATGACCATCTCGTCAGCAGCAATGGGTTCCATGGCAAACAGACCCCACTCGTGGATCCGGCTCCGGCCAAATCGGAGCTTCTTCTTCCGGAACTGGGGGGCAGAAGGGAGACTCAACTGCCAGACGCCTGCCACACCCCAGACCCTCGCTCTTCCCAGACTTCCTGGGCAGAGAGCATTCTGGCCGCTTATCCCCCAACTCCACCTGAGGGAGCCACAGGAGCCTGTTGGGTGGTCCCCTGGCCTCTGTCCCTTCCTGCCCCACTCTACCCCACCCAGGCCTTCCCGCAGCCCGGTCTCACCTTGAGCTGGTTGAGTTTCAGCAGGTCACTGTCCATGATGGCGGAGGTACCGATGGCGCTCAGCAGCCGCCGTTGCTCGGACCGGCGCTCGGATAGCACGCGGTTCGTCCCCTGTGAGATGCAGGGCAGGGAGGAGGTGAGCAGGGCAGAGAGGTGAGTGGTGGGAGGAGCACGCGGCGGCGGGGTCGGGCCCACCTGAGTGTCCACGCCCTCCAGCTGCCGGGCCGAGACTGGGCACACATCCAGGTACTTGTCCTTCTCCTTCTTGCTGATGGGGTAGTAGCCTTCGCTACGGGCCGAGCCTGTCTGGTGCTCCCGGGGCCCATCCTGGGGCCGCCGCTTGCGTTTTGGGGTGGTCAGGTTGGTGAGTGCGGGGTGTTAAGGAAGAGAACGGCTCCTCTCCGGCCACCCGCGTCCCAGCCAAAGGAGAGGGCGGGGCCCACGCCGCTGAACATACTCAGGTGAGGGAGAGGGGAGGAAGCCCCAGCCCCATGGTTCCTGCCAGAAATGCTTTGGAAGGCAGAAGAGGCACCAGGCGGAGAGAAAAAGATGGCTTGGAGCCAGAGGGGAGGCAGAGTTGGGGACAGATGCAGGTGCCAGGAGGGGTCGGAGGAGGACCCAAGCCCATGTGTCCCGGGGAAGGCCGCCGGCCCCAGCTCCCACGCTCAGGATATTTGTGTGATGAACCCAGTGGGTGTCGTTGAGCCAGTCGGCCCCGCTCGTCTGCTGCAGCAGCCGCTCATACGTGAGCCGCAGGTAACTCATGTCCTCTGAGTCCAGGCCCGAGTTCCAAATGTCGTACAGGATGGTCATCTGTTCAAATTCACTGCGCGGCTCGTAGGCGCGGGGCGGCCGTGGCGGGGGTGGGGGCGGTGGGCGGCGGCGCCGGGCGTGGGAGCGGAGGCTGCGCCTCCGGAGGGCGCCCTCCCCATCACTGCTGCTGCTGCTGTCAGAGGACTCCTCCTCCTCCTCCTCCCCCTCTTCCTCCTCCTCCTCATCCTCCTCTTCGCCCTCCTCCCGCTGCTGCTGCAGTTGCTGCGGCTTGGGCTCCTCCGCCTCAGCCACCACCACCTCAGGGGCCTCCAGGACCTCATCCGCTGGGGAACTGAAGAGGGCGGCGGGTGCAGGCACTGGCTCTGGGGGCCGCGGGGCCAGCGTCGGTGCTGTGGGCTTGACGGCCAGGGCGTAGTTGTGCTCCAGGAGAATGTGGCTGAGCAGGGGCCCGGGGCGCTCAGCCTCCTCCGATGTTTCTGTGGCCTCCGAGTCGTCAACAGCAGGCAGGGAAGGCAGCCCCCGCCGGGCAGGGGTCAGGGCCAGGTCAGCCAGGACCGCCAGGTCTACCTCTGTCCCTGGCTCAGCCTCCTCTTCCTCTGTGGCGCGGCCTCGGCCTCCAGCCCGGCTCCGGCTTCCTCTGGACACCTCCTCCGGCCAACTCTTGACCAAAGATGCATGGTCCAGAGGCAGGTTGCGGATGGTCCGCTCCACGCCCCGGGGGGCCTTGCGGGAGGCTGGTCCGGGAGACTTGGCCTGCGGCGGTGTGGCTGTAGGGGGCTCTGGGGCTGGCACCACCTCAATGGCAGAGAAGGAGACAGTTTTCCGGCGTTTCTTGGGTGGGGGCAGGAGGGGGATGGGAGAAGAGGGACGCTCATCGGGGCATGGGGGGGGGGCCGGGGGCCCAGCAGGTGGTTCTGGGGGAGGGGGGGGCACACTGTGGGGCAGCTCCTCCGTGGGGCCTGGGAAGGAAGCACAGAGGAAGGAAAGGAGGTCAGGGCGACCCAGGCTCAGCCGCCCTGGCCGCCCATGACCACAGGCCGTGTGCTCTCCCCCGCTTCCACCCAGGAACCTCGGGGGGACACAGACGCTCTGGCCTCAGCCCCACATCCCAACAAGATGAACTCCCTTGATGAGAGGAGGTTTCCCACCTGTTCGTTCCCACTGTGACACGTGTGGGGTACACACACACCTTCCATGTCCTCCCGGAGCCACAGTCCAACGGGGGACACCACCAAAACATAAGCTGTAGCCACGCTGAGAAAGGCGGCACCACTTGCCCTGGACTCTGCTTTCCTACCCAGACTGGCAGGACAGCCCTGTGCCCAGGCCCCAGCCATGTCCCATGCCAAGGACCCAGTCAGCCTCATTTCAGCTAAAACATCCATTACCTCCACCATAAACAATATTCTCAGTTTAGCGAGGTGAACATGATACAACCTAAAAAGCAGCATCTCTGTATTAAAATATTTTATGAAACTTGCCTTCCTCCCCATCCCCTACAGAACTGGAACATGCCCCGGGGGGAGGGGCAGGAGACAGCCCTGCCAGAGAAGTGGGGCTGGAGCGGAGATCCCAGGATGCGGGTGGCTGGGGAGGGAACACATTGGCTCCAAGCTGGGGGTGCTGCCTCCCCAAAGCACCCCCGGGACAGGGAGTGCATCCTCCCTTGGCCACCATCCCTGGGAAAGCCTGCATGAAGCTCTCAGAGCCAGCCCGATGGATTTTGTGCCTAACACCAATCACACCTCTTACGTAGAGTAATTCATGTAATCCTCACAACAGCTCAAAGAGGTTCCTATCTTTTTCTTTTTTCCTGAGATGGAGTCTCGCCCTGTTGCCAGGTGGGAGTGCAGTAGCATGATCTCGGCTCACTGCAACCTCCGCCTCCCAGGTTCAAGCGATCCTCCCGCCTCAGCCTCCCGAGTAGCTGGACTACAGGCATGTGCCACCACACCCAGCTAATTTTTGTATTTTTAGTAGAGTTTTATCATGTTGGCCAGGATGGTCTCGATCTCTTGACCTCCTGCTCTGCCCGCCTTGGCCTCCCAAAGTGCTGGGATTACAGGCGTGAGCCACCGCGCCCAGCAGAGGGTCCTATCTTACAGACAGGGAAACTGAGGCACAGAGATGCGGTCACAGTTACCAGATGACAGAACAAGCTCTGCTCCCAGGCCATGTGGGTTGAGCTCATGCTCTGAACTGCAGCCCAGGGACTCAATGGCTTCACAACTGGCTTCCCCACTCAGCGCCAACAGGGCCCAGTACCAGGCCCAGCCCTAGAAGGCAGCGATTCACCTGAGTCCACCGCACTCCCACCCCTGGCGCCCTGAGCCAGGCCCTAGGCTGTACCTTAGGCTCTGGACACCCGCTGGGGTCTCAGCCTGTGGCAGCAACCCACTCCAGGAAGCTAGCAAGGACCCAGATTCGCCCAGGTTTCCTCTCACCTTCCTCCCCACCACGCTGGGGCAGCGCCCCCAACGGACCACCTGCATGTCCTCGGGAAGCCTTGCTTGAAGGAGAACACACTCCTCCACCAGCACAGCTGCTGCACACACACTTCCCTCTGCGACTGTCCCGAAGGAAACCTGCCCATTCCTTTCATTTAGGAGACAACTTTTGGGGGCACCTGCCCAGTCAACACGACTCCCACCACCTTCCTCTGAGAACTGCTCTACTGCCACGCTCAGGTCCATGGGGTGAGTCCCCAGAAGCCAGTTGCTACTGCATAACCTGCCCCTACCCAGGGCCATCACTAAGACGGTGGTTACTGAAACTGGTTCCGGTTATTAGAAACTCAGTGAACTGGCTGGGTGAGGGGGCTCACGTCTGTAATCCCAGCACTTTGGAAGGCCAAGGTGGGTGGATCACGAGGTCAAGAGATTGAGACCATCCTGACCAACATGGTGAAATCCTGTCTCCACTAAAAATACAAAAATTAGCTGGGCGTGGTGGCGTGTGCCTTAGTCCCAGCTACTCAGGAGGCTGAGGCAGGAGAATCACTTGAACCTGGGAGGCTGAGAATTCAGTGAGTCGAGATGGCGCCACTGCACTCCAGCCTGGCGACAGAGCAAGACTCTGTCTCCAAAAAAAAAAAAAAAAGAGAAATTCAGTGAGTCTTCACTAAGGACCCCTCGCTCGGAGCCATGGCTCCTCTGTCCTTAGTAACTCAGGTGCTCTCTCATTATCCAGACACCAAGGGGCTGCCTGCATCTTCCTCTCCTCTCCCACCTCTGCCACCTCCCCAGGGGACTTCACGATCACACCTGTTTACCTGGATTCTCGCATCTCCAGTGATCCCCTTCAATCACCCTCAGCTCCCCTCAAGCAGCCACACATCTGGCCTTGTCAACCCCCAGAATGGCTCCCCCTTGAAGATTCCCCATCCTCTCCAACATTCCCCACTGTCCATTCAGTCCGCCCCACTGCACCTTCAACTTCCCATCCCTCAGTTTCCCTCTAGCACATCACCCTCTTCTTAAGTTAACTTCCTCCTCCACCCTGCCCAGACCGCAGGGCCGGTACTTTGCCCTCTCCTGTCCCGGCACCTTCCACAGCCCCAGGTCCTCATCCTTCCACTACCTCTACCCTGTGAAGCCAGCCAGCAGCCTCCTCTCCCCTCATCCCCAGGCCCCAGCTCTGGCAGGGCCTTCCAGCATGGGGAGGCCCAGGCAAGAGGCTCGCTCTGTCTCCAGGCTACAGTGCCGCGGCACAATCACTGTTTACTGCAGCCTCCTCAACCTCCTAGGCTCAAGCAATCCTCCTGACTCAGCCTTCCCAGGAGCTGGGACCACAGGCTCATGCCACTAGGCCCAGCTTCTTTTTTGTTGTTGTTGTTAGCCAGACTGGTCTCGAACTTCTGGGCTCAAGAGATTCTCCTGCCTCGGTCTCCCAAAGTGCTGGGATTACACGTGTGAGCCACCACGTCCGGACTGGAGCAACTTTCATCCTCATTCTCCACTTTCCAAGGTTCTTACTCCACCCTTCCGCTCACACTCCTACAGTACAGGGTTAAAAGAGGCCTCAGGCACAACACCCCCATCTTCCTGCCTCCCCACTGAAGGGTATACCTGCATCAGATCTGGAGGCTACTCCTCCGCCTCCCCAAGAAGGCCATGCCAGCAAGCATTCCTCTCTCCCGGCGCATCTACCTGGCCCTGCTTCCCTTCAGTGGAACACGCCCAAGCCTCACCTACTTGGAAAAGCTAACCCCTCCCTCAACCCTGCCCTCTCTTCTTGCTCTCTCTCCAACTCTGGCTGGGTAACGTTGAGCTTATTCCTGCACCTCACTAAGCCTTGAAGCCCTCATCTATAAAATGGGAATCATAGGGAGGTTGTGGGGCAAGCGCAGTGGCTCACACCTGTAATCCCAGTACTTTGGGAGGCCAAGGTGGGCTGGTAACTTGAGGTCAGGAGTTCGAGACCAGCCTGGGCAACATGGTGAGACCTGTCTCAACTAAAAATACAAAAATTAGTCAGATGTGGCAGCGTGCACCTGTAATCCCGCTGCTTGGGAAGCTGACGCAGGAGAATTGCATGAAACCGGGAAGCAGAGGTTGCAGTGAGCCGAGGTTGCACCACTGCACTCCTGCCTGGGTAACACAATGAGGCTCCGTCTCAGGAAAAAAAAAAAGGGGAGGTTGTGGGGATTCAATGAATTGTCAACATGCTATGCCCAGAGCCTGGCACACATGGGTACTTGACACATGGGAGCTGATGTCACAACCCCCAACTCTTTTTTTTTTTTTTTTTTTTTGAGACAAAGTCTTGCTGTCGCCCAGGCTGGAGTGCAGTAGTACAATCTCAGCTCACTGCAGCCTCCACCTCCCAGGTTCAGGTGATTCTCCTGCCTCAGGCTCCTGAGCAGCTGGGATTACAGGTGCCTGCCAACCACGCATGGCTAATCTTTTTCTTTTTTTTGGAGACAGTCTCACTCTGTCACCAGGCTGGAGTACAGTGGCACGATCGCGGCTCACTGCAACCTCCGCTTCCCAGGTTCAAGCGATCTCCTGCCTCAGTCTCCCGAGTAGCTGGGATTACTGGTGTGCGCCACTACGCCCAGCTAGTTTTTGTATTTTTAGTAGAGATGGGGTTTCACCATGTTGGTGTTGGCCAGAACGGTCTTGATCTCTTGACCTCGTGATCAGCCTGCCTCAGCCTCCCAAAGTGCTGGGATTACAGGCATGAGCCATTGCACCCAGCCCAATTTTTGTATTTTTAGTTGTGACGAGGTTTCACCATGTTGGCTAGTCTCGAACTCCTGACCTAAAGTGATCTGCCCACCTCAGCCTCCCAAAGTGCTAGGATTACGGGTGTGAGCCACTGCCCCCGGCCCCAACTCTCCTTTTTATCTCAGCAAGAGTGGTCCACCCTTCCAGAAAACTCCCCTCCCCTCATTCCTTAACACCCTATACCTTGGCTTCAGTCTGAACCACTCAAATGAAACTGATAAGGTCACCAATGACCTCGTAACTGTCAAATCCAACAGATACTGCCTATCTCAGCCTTGCTGGTGGTCTGGTGATACAAGGCCACTCCCTCCTTCGCAGAACCTCTCCACTACCTGCTTCCCTTCTCGCCTCTGGTCACCCCTCTCAGCCTCCTCAGGCCCTGCTTGCCTACTGCTCTTACAGGATGGGAAGGCTCTGCCTTTTATCTCCCTCCACTCGCCTACCTGGGTCTACAAGTGAATTCACTGCTGTACTTCCAAGACCTAAGCACCGATCTCATATCCGGCCTACCATTCTTTCCAGACCCCAGAACCATGGATCCAGCAGCCACTGTTTCTACCGGGAAGCCCCCAGGGGCATCTCAAACGCTACCCCAACTACACTCATCAGTTTTCTTCCTAATCCTGATTTTCTTCCCGAGTTTCTTTTCTGGGGGAAGTTTAACCAAGTCATCCTACCTCCTAAATTTCCCTCCAATCCTCACCCCCCTTTCTACTCCACTCTTCTGCCACATTAGAACCCCTCGGCTTTGGTTCATGCCATTAAAGCTCACTAGAATCCTTTCAAACCTCCTCATGTCACCCACCTCCTTCCTCCCCTCTTCTAAATCTCTCCTCCTCCTGCTAGAACGGGCTTTCTGAAATGCAGATATGGTGAGCCCCTCTCCTTCCTGCTCTGATGAGAATGGAAGAGGATTAAGAGCCATGCCTTCTGACCTGCCGGTGACCCCACAGGCCCTTCTGCTACCCGGTGGGCCCAGGAGAGGTTGGAGAGTCATCTGAGGTGTAATGAGAGCCTCAACTCCCCTCTCACGGAGTCTGGAGCTTAGTAGAGTGCATCAGTGTGAGGAGGTCTTCCTGTGGGCGCTGCCTATCTCAGACCATGGATTCTCAACAATGTGCAACTGGGAGCCCCGGGGAGGCCACATACATCTTCACAGTACAACTTGTTTTTGAGATGGGAGTCTCACTCTGTCACTCAGGCTGGAATGCAGTGGCATGATCTCCGTTCACTGCAACCTCCACCTCCCGGGTTCAAGCAATTCTCGTGCCTCCACCTCCCGAGTAGCTGGGACTACAGGCACACACCACCAAACCTGGCTAATTTTTGTATTTTTTGGTAGAGACGTGGTTTCACCATGTTGACCAGGCTGGTCTCGAACTCCTGACCTCAAGTGATGTGCCCGCCTCG
Organism: Theropithecus gelada; assembly: GCF_003255815.1. Classification (NCBI taxonomy): domain Eukaryota; kingdom Metazoa; phylum Chordata; class Mammalia; order Primates; family Cercopithecidae; genus Theropithecus; species Theropithecus gelada. Next base: position 54,311,372 of record NC_037688.1, read on the forward strand.
GCCTCCTAAAGTTCATAGCACATCTTGAACACTGACTTATTTGATCCATCCTTGTCCAATCTACCTAAGTCCAAGCTACCACCATAATTCGCCTTGCATTCTACAATAGCCACTTAAGAGGCGCCCTACTTCCACTGTGGCCCCTTTCCAAGCTTTCTCTCTGCACTACATTTTTTTGAAACACACATATGACCATGTCATTACTCTGATGGGTTTCTACTTCAAAATAAAGGCCAAATTCCTGACAATGGCTGGCCTATACGTCTGCTGGGCCCAACCCTCACTCACCTCTCCAGTTTCAGCCACCCCACCACCTCCTTGTGCTCAACCCTCTGGAGGGTCGGTTTTCTTCCCCAGGTCTTTGAACCCGCTGCTTCCCCTGCCGGAGGGCCTTGGCACATGCTAAGCCAGCTGTTCTGCCTGCTTTGCCGAGACTTCAGCTCAGCAGTACCTCAGCAGGAAGCCCTCCTCCTTCTGCAGGTGTGCTCCGGCTGGCTGCCCTGCACTTCTTCCTGGTGCTTCTCATGATTTGTAACCACAGGTTTTCCTAGGTATTCTTTTTCTTTTTTTTTTTTTTTTTTTTTTTGAGACAGAGTCTTGCTCTGTCACCCAGGCTGGGGTGCAGTGGCCAGATCTCAGCTCACTGCAAGCTCCGCCTCCCGGGTTTAGACCATTCTCCTGCCTCAGCCTCCCGAGTAGCTGGGACTACAGGCGCCCGCCACCTCGCCCGGCTAGTTTTTTGTATTTTTTAGTAGAGACGGGGTTTCACCGTGTTAGCCAGGATGGTCTCGATCTCCTGACCTCGTGATCCGCCCGTCTCGGCCTCCCAAAGTGCTGGGATTACAGGCTTGAGCCACCGCGCCCGGCCTCTTTTTCTTTTTTTGAGACAGGGTCTCGCTCTGCCACCCAGGCTGGAGTGCAGTGGTGTGTGATCTTGGCTCACTACAACCTCTGCCTCCTGGGCTCAAGCGATCCTCCCACCTCAGCCTCCCAAGCAGCTGGGATCACAGGCGTGTGCCACCATGCCTGGCTAATTTTTGTAGAGACAGGGTTTCACCATGTTGCCCAGGCTGGTCTTTTCTTTCTCTTTTTTGAGACAGAGTCTCGCTCTGCTGCCCAGGCTGGAGTGCAGTGGAGCGATCTCAGCTCACTGCAAGCTCCGCCTCCCAGTTTCACGCCATTCTCCTGCCTCAGCCTCCCAAGTAGCTGGGACTACAGGCGCCCACCATCACACCCGGCTAATTTTTTTTGTATTTTTTTTGTTGTTGTTGTTGTTGAGACGGAGTCTCGCTCTGTCGCCCAGGCTAGAGTGCAGTGGCCGGATCTCAGCTCACTGCAAGCTCCGCCTCCCGGGTTTACGCCATTCTCCTGCCTCAGCCTCCCGAGTAGCTGGGATTACAGGCGCCTGCCACCTCACCCGGCTAGTTTTTTGTATTTTTTAGTAGAGACGGGGTTTCACCGGGTTAGCCAGGACGGTCTCGATCTCCTGACCTTGTGATCCACCCATCTCGGCCTCCCAAAGTGCTGGGATTACAGGCTTGAGCCACCGCGCCCGGCCTTTTTGTATTTTTTAATAGAGACAGGGTTTCACCATGTTAGCCAGGATGGTCTCGATCTCCTGACCTCGTGATCCGCCTGTCTCGGCCTCCCAAAGTGCTGAGATTACAGGCGTGAGCCACCATGCCCAGCCTCCTATGTATTTCTTACTCAATGAAGATGTCTTTCCCTATAGACTGTAAGCTTGATGAGTGAGAATGCTGCCTGCAAGGCTCAACATCCCATCCCCTGCACCTACTGTTTGGCTGCAATGAGCACTCAATAAATACCTATTGCTTGAAAGAGTGGTTCCCGCAGCAGGCTAAGCTATGCGAATGTGCTAGAGTATAACAACAAATCCACAAAGGAAAGCAGCTAGAACCAAGTTCTGTGTTAATGTTCATACTTGTTTTCTACCTATTTGCCCATTTAATCACCTGCACTTAATCACTACTCACTGAAGAACAGGCTTAAGAAAAATTAGGAGGAAGAACTTACTCAATTGGGCACTTTCTCCTTAATTTACTTGAGAGGAGACCAACCCATTTTACTTTAGTAGCCAGCTTAGCCTGGGGTTCTGTAAACCACCATGACAGTGCAGTTTGAGTGTGTCAGACAATCAATGTCTCCAAAAGGGAATGACAAGAGATGGTGACATTTTCTTTGTATGTTTTTCTAATAAAGTCACACTATTAGAAGTACACAATAAATGCAGGCACCACTGTTTTCTCTCACACACACACACACACACACACACACACACACACACACACACACACACAGATCCAACCGACACCCCTGTGGCACCTACCTGCAGGCCTTGCTGGAGATGTCTCCTGTTCAGGCAGGGGTGTGACTGGGGAGCCTGCAACCCTCTCTGGCGCTGGCACCTCCACAGGTGCTGGTGTGGGCACTGGGACTTCCCTGGGGGGCGGGGAGGCTGAGGAAAGGGCTGCTGGCCGCTCCTCTTCCTCTTCATCTTCAGAGGAGGACTCAGAGGATGAAGAGGACGAGGAGGACGAGGACGATGAGGAGGAGGAGGATGAGGAGCTGGAAGAGCTGCTGCTCTCGGAGTCCGATGTGCTGTCATTTTCGCCATCTGAGTCAGCATACAGAGAACATTTGGAGGACGAATCGCTTTCCTCGTCCTCGCCTGGAAATCCAGAAGGGGCAGTCAGGAGAGGTGGGCAGACCTCACTTGGTCAGCCGTGGGCTCCTCACTCACTCCCTGCTGTGGATGCTGGGCTCTGGGCTAGGGACGGGGAAGTCCAACAGACCAAGGAGCTGCATAAGCAAACCATTTTCACTGTGAGATAAACATCAGCACGCAGGGAGGATGGCAGAGGAAGCCCCAGACTCTGTCTAAAGAGGCCCAACAGGGAAGGTACCCCAGGGGACAAGGTGAACTCAAGGACAAGGAGTCCACCATGCAGACATGGGGACTACACAGGGATGTCCGAGGTAAGAGGAAGTGGAGGCTTGGAGACTGGCAGGCAGGCTGCTCTGGCACTCGAACCTTCCCAAAGTGGGTCTTGGGACTCAGTCTGGACGAAGGACTGGGTGAAAAAGGATTCTGGGCTGAAAAGCTTAAAAAACACGACAGGTTCTATACTCTGAGACTGCTCATGTATGGAAAGGGCTCAAAGAAACTGAAGAATTTCACAGTTTTTGAGGAACAGAATTGGGTAAGTTAGACTAGAAGGTGGTGGTGGCAGCTGGGAAGGGGACTGGAGGAGGGCGAGATGGAGCTGAACACAGCAGGGCCAGGAGATAAAAACGGCCCACAGTGTTGGGTTGGGGGGACACCCTGCGGAGAACAGGTTGTCAGGAAGGACCTTATGGAAGGAAGTCACAGGGTCAGGGGTGCATTTTAGGAAAGAGATTCTATAAGCAGTTTGGAAAATCAACTGGAATAGAGGGAGAAGGACAGAAACAGAGACAGGGCAATCAGTCAAGACTGCTGCAAGAGGCTGGGTGCAGTGGCTCACACCTGAAAGCCCAGCACTTTGGGAGGCTGAAGTGGGTGGATCACTTGAGGTCAGGAGTTCGAGACCAGCCTGGCCAACATGATAAAACCCCATCTCTACTAAAAATACAAAAATCAGCCAGGTGTGGTGGCTCACGCCTGTAATCCCAGCACTTTGGGAGGCTGAGTCAGGAAAATCGCTGGAACCAGGGAGGTGGAGGTTGCAGTGAGCCAAGATCGCATCACTGCACTCCAGCCTGAGCAACAAAGCGAGACTCCGTCTCAAAAAAAAAAAAAAAAAAAAAAAAAAAAAAATCCAAGTGTAGTGGCTCACGCCTGTAATCCCAGCACTTTGGGAGGCTGAGGTGGGTGGATCGCCTGAGGTCAGGAGTTCAAGACCAGCCTGGCCAACATAGTGAAACCCTATCTCTACTAAAAATACAAAAAACTAGCTGGGTGTGGTGGCAGGTGCCTGTAATCCCAGCTACTAGGGGGGCTGAGGCAGGAGAAACACTTGAACTCAGGAGGCGGAGGTTACAGTGAGCCAAGACTGCGCCGTTGCACTCCAGCCTGGGCAACAAGAGTGAGACTCTCATTTAAAAAAAAAAAAAAAAAAAAAAAAGATTCTTCCAGGCTGTCCTTTTGGACAGCTATGTCTCAGCAGAAGAGGGAGCAGGAGGGAGCATTTTGAGCACTGAGCTTATTGCTGTCAAGGGGCCAAGGGTTCCTAAGAATGTGGCCCAAACAGATGCCCTCGCAGAGGGCAAAGGTGACCCACAAGCCCAAGGAAGGTCATGTGGGCTCAGAAAAGGGCTAGCCAGGCAGCCGAACCCCTCCTCCGAGCCCAAAGTCAATTCCGCTGTCTGTGCTCACCATCCGACACCCCTGTCTCCTTCTTTGTGGTATCCACAGCTTCCTCTCGATCTTCATCTTCCTCATCTTCCTCGTCATCCTCCTCATCCTTAAGAAAAAGGACAAATGGGGACTAACAACAGGAAAGGGACAACTGGTCCTCCACCAGGCACAGCTGCCTGGGCTCCAATCACAGAGATGCTGGCTATGGGGAAGCAGGCTTCAGCTGGGAGCCAGCGCCCAGGCCCTCACCTTCTCCGAGGAGGACTCCTGGGACGCCTCCTCCCCTTCACTATCCAGAGCAAAGGATTTGCGGTGCTTGCCCTGGGTCTTGCCTCGTTCTTCGTCCCGCTTCGGGGGCTTGGTCCCCGGACGTCCGGGCTCTCCAGCCTCCTTCTCTCGCTCAGGGTCTAGGCCAGCAGAGTGGTAGTTGGGGAAATTTACCATCAACTACAAGATACTTGCCCTGCACAACGGCTTTACATACACTATTACCAGTCTTCCTGATGGTCTTCATTTTACAGATGAGAATTTGGAAGCTCACCAGAGAAACGCAAACACCTCACAGTTACCTCATGTTTCACAGTTTGGTTTTTGTTTTTGAGCCGGGGTCTTGCTCTGTCACTCAGGCTGGGGTGCAGTGGCGTGATCACAGCTCACTGCAGCCTCAACCTGCTGGGCTCCAGCGATCCTCCTGCCTTAGCCTCCTGAGTAACTGGGACTATAAAGGGCCATGCTATCACACCCAGCTAATTTTTAAAAATTTCTGTAGAGACAGGGTCTACCTATGTTGCTCAGGCTGGTATTGGACTCCTGAGTTCAAGCAATCCTGCTGCCTCAGTCTCCTGAAGTGCTGGGATTACAGGCATGAGCCATCGTGCCTGGCCTTTATATATATACACATACCTATATATATACACACACACATATATACACACACACAATGTACACACACACATATATACACACACATATATACACGCACACATATACACACACACGGCTGTTGTGTATTTTTAGTAGAGACAGGGTTGTGCCACGTTGGCCAGGCTGGTCTTGAACTCCTGACTTCAGGTATATATACATCTGTGTGTATATATATGTATTTTTCTTTTTCTTGAGATGGAGTCTCACTTTGTCACCTGGCTGGAGTGCAGTGCCGCAATCTTGGCTCACTGCAACCTCTACCTCCCGGGTTCAAGCAATTCTCCTGCCTCAGCCTCCCGAGTAGCTGGGACTATAGGCGCCCGCCACCACACCTGGCTAATTTTTGTATTTTTAGTAGAGACGGGGTTTCACCACGTTGGCCAGGATGGTCTTGATCTCTTGACCTCGTGATTCGCCCACCTCAGCCTCCCAAAATGCTGAGATTACAGGTGAGCGCCACCGTGCCTGGCCTTCATATATATACACACATATATACATACACATACATATATGCACATATATACGTATATATACATATCTACACACATCTACACATATATACACATAAATATATGAATACATATATATGTATGTATGCATATAAAAATACATATATAATACATATATATATATTTTTTTTAAGACACAGTCTCATGCTATCACCCAGGCTGAAGTGCCGTGGCATGATCTTGGCTCACTGTAACCTCCACCTCCTGGGTTCAAGTGATTCTCGTGCCTCAGCCTCCCAAGTAGCTGGGATCACAGGTGAACACCACCATGCCTGGCTGTTTTGTAATTTTAGTAGCAACAGGGTTGTGCCATGTTGGCCAGGCTGGTCTTGAACTCCTGACTTCAGGTGATCCTCCTGCCTCAGCCTCCGAAGTGCTGGGATTATAGGCAAGAGCCACTGTGCCCAGCCCACACAGTTTTAAATATGTCCTGCCCATTTGATCTTGTATCATTTTCTGGTCGGGTGGAAGCGGGAGCTGATTTGTTATGCCTAGCCCAAGAAAAGAGTACGAGGGCCAGTGGGTCTCCAGGGAAGCAGATCTGACTCAGTGGGGAAGTTTCCAGGCCATGGTAGCTATCAAGCAAGGGCTGAAACTCGAGCACACTGGGAGGAAGGTGGTAGGAGGGCATGAGCATCAGGTGGGAAACTTGGGGAGATGCCTCATTTAACTTGGAATTCCGTGATTCCAGACACTGAATTTCATGGGTGGAAAAACCCAAAATACAGAAAATGTAAATCAGCAGACCAGAGGAAGACCCGCAACTACAATCCAGGAATAACCCTACCTGGTGTATCCCATACCTCTCAGAACTGCTGCATTTCAACCCTGCACCTCCACCTGCTCTGCCCTCAGAACGACCCAACCCCTTCATCCCCGACCCTTGCTCTCCCATCAGAACCCACACAGACCACCCCTTCTCCTTATGCCTGACCCTGCTCACCGTCTTCATCTTCCTCAGCAGGAGTGGAGGGACGAGGCCTCTTTTCCTCACTGGCCTCGGAAATTTCCGATGGCTCTTTCCGCTTTACCTGGGGAACAGGGAGAAGATGGGGCTCGTTTAGAACTCAAATACTCAGGCAGAGCACGCTGGCTCACTCCCGTAATCCCAGCACTTTTGAGAGGCCAAGGCAGGTGGATCACCTGAGGTTAGGAGTTTAAGACCAGCGTGGCCAACATAGTGAAACGCCACCTCTACTAAAAATACAAAAATTAGCCGGGCATGGTGGCGGGCGCCTGTAACCCCAGCTACTCAGGAGGCTGAGGCAGGAGAATCGCTTGAACCCGGGAGGCAGAGGTTGCAGTGAGCTCCACCGCACTCTAGCCTGGGCAACAGAGCAAGACTCTGTCTCAAAAATAAAAAAAAAAAAAAAAGAGCTCAAACGCTCATAGTTCCTGACCACCCCTATCCCAAGGAAGGGGGCACCCCTCTCCCTTTCCCCACCCTACCCCACAAAACGACAGTTCTGAGTACCTTGAATGAAGGCAGCCGCAGGGCCCCTCGCAGCCCTGACCCAAAGGCGAAGGCCTCGATGCCCGCAGTGCCCCCGCTCTTGGCCCAGTCCACGAGGGACAGCAGGCCAGGCTCCTTCAGCTTTGTCTTCTCTTTATCCTCCTCCTTGGCTTGCTGCTTGGCCGCATTCTGGAATGGCTGCAGGCAGCAGTGGGGCTGAGCCCCAGCGCCCAGAACCCAGGCATTCCCTCCTGCCTGAGACCTACTCCCGGACCCCAGGAATACAGAACGCATCTACTTGCTGCTCCATATCTTGGTCACACCTGTCCCAGCCCCCACATGGCATTTTCTCAAAAGTCTGCTCATTTCGCCCACCAGCCTTAAGAAATAGCCACCATTCCCACTTCACAAATGGCAAAATGGAAGACCAAAGTTTGAAGAGACCTAAGGGCCTTGTCCACCACAAGCAACCAAGCAATGGAACCAGGACAAAGGTCTGCTGCCTCCCAGGCCCATCTGTGCCTGCTTCTCTGTGCCCCCAACTCCCCTGCCCAGTCAGGGCAGCCCTGAGGGCCTGCGGCCTCTCTCCACTCGCCTCTGTTACCTGTCTCCTCTGAGCTGTGCAGCCTGGAGGAGTCAGAGGCTCACTTCCTCCTGCAGAGCCCAGGGCTCCCTGGTCCCAGGTGCTGGCCTCACCTTGGCCTTCTCCTCCTTGCTCTCCCACCACTGGTCAAAGGCTCCGAAGGCCACGTTCTCCACCATCTTGCGGTTGAGGTCTCGCTGCATGATGCTCTTCATCTCCTGGACCAACATGGCGAGCACACGGCCCACGGTGCCTGCCGTCGGGAGGGTCTTGCCCTCTGCCAGCTCTCCTTCTTCCCTGGGTGGCAGCCGGGCCTCCTCTCCCGAGACTGAGGAGGAGGGCAGGGGCTCGGCTGCCATGGGCATGGGCAGGTGATAGGCCTCCCGCGAGTATGCCCCTCTGCCCTCCTGCCCCTGTGCATATAGAGCATAGGGCAAGCCATAGGCTGCCTCCTGGGGGGGTGGGAATGGGAGGAAGGCCTCCCCAAAGGTCCCACCGGGGGGACCAGCTGAGGCGGCAATCAATCCCTTGCCTTGCCGCAGCTGATGGAGTCGAGTTAACATCTGGGTCTGCATCTGGAAGGACATAGGCATCCCTCCCCACTGAGCCCCAAGTCGGTCCATGAGCTCCAGGGAGTTCACAAAGTCATAGATGTGCGGGGGTGGTGGAGGAGGTGGGGGGTACTCAGGGGGCGGCGGCCCATCAGGTCTGGGTGGGAGGAGGTAGGCAGGCTGGTGGGGAGGATAACCAAGGGGAAGGGACGCCAGGTAGGGAGGAGGAGGAGGCGGGGGAGGGGGAGGCGGCGGAGGCTGCTGAGGGGGCGTCGGGGCCGGAGGGGGTGAGCCACCCCGGTCGTCATCGGAGATCTCCATGTCGTCTCCAGAAGAGCATGGAGAAGCCTGCAGGGGCAGAGGAGGGTCACAGAAGGCTTCTGTTGTCCCAAACCTTACTTTCTCGTCTAGTTCCCTTCCCTCTCCCCTAGGCCCAACCCTGACTCCCAGAGCCCAGGTGCCTCCTCTGGCTGACCCCAATCTCACCTGGTTCTGTCCGTTTGCCTTGGGAGACTCCCGGGTAGCCCCTGGCTCCCCACTCCCTGTAGGTGCCACATCCTCAAAATTAGCTGGGGCTGGAGGGGGTGTGCAGGGCCCATGCCCTGACCCAGAAGGCACCTCACTCCCTGCATCTCTGGCCCCAAGGCCCACGCTGCTGTTCTCTTCCTCCTCCTCTGTGTCAGAGGCCAAGAAGGAAAACTTGGAGCGCTGCTCCTTCAGCAGCATCTCGATGCGGGAATCCAGGCTGCTGTGCTGGGCGAAGGGCACGCTCTCATTGGTGGTCTCTGGGGCTGGGGAGCCGGAGCGGGCAGGTGAGGCTGGGCGGGGGGAAGTCCGAACTTCTTCTCTCTCAGGGCTGGGCCCTCCTCCACCCCCGCCTCCGCCAGGTTCTGGAGGCTCCGGGGGTGGAGCCTCTGAGGCAGGAGGCCGGTAGTCCTGGTCGGCGGGCCGGCTGGGCTCGGGGGGCAGGTAGGAGGTATAGGAAGGTGGGAAGCACTCAGCTGTATTTTCAGCAAAGGGGGCTCCAGGGGGATCTTCCCGCGTGGCCCGGCGTGATGGGTAGGAAGTATGGCGCTGGTAGCGATTCCAGCTTTCATAATACGCTGGGTAGTTTGAGTCAGAACTACGAAACTGAGAGGACGAGGAGGAAGAGGATGACGAAGAGGATGAGGACAAAGAGGAGGAAGAGGCGGAGGATGCTGCGGTGGCTGCAGTGGTGGCGGCAATGGCCGTGGAGGCGGTTGTGGAGGCTGAAGATGCAGAGAAGTGGCGGCGGGAAAAGGCATCTTGGTAGCTGTTCTCTGACCGCCGGGGCTTGAAGGAGGTTGAAGTGGTGCTGGAGAAGAAGCAGGGGAGTTAGGTGGGCTCAGCTCTCTACGACTAAACCAGAGCGTCCTGGGTCCTAGGGCCCAAAGCCCCTCTAGTCTGCCCTCAAAAGAAGAGCTATATGTTGGGTTCCTAGCTAGTGTGTTCCCTGAGGACAGCAATTTGTTGACTGAATCCACAGAAAAACTAGGACAAATTATTTCCAATTCCCTCTTGGAGAGACTCTGGGCTTCTTCTTCCCAGTGGCAGCTCCCAGACTCTGCGGGCGGGGCCCCAGGCGGGGTCTGCTCTGTACCTGCTGGAGTAGGCGGAGTCCTGAGAGTAGGGGGTGCTGCCCCGAGACGTGTAGGGGGTTCCTTGGGAAGACTGAGGGGTGAACTGGCCAAAGGAAGATGGGGTATCTTGTCGGCTGCTGGAGAAGCTTGTGTCCTGGGAGCAGGGGGTGCCGTTGCCAGGAGTGCCCACTGCAGTAGTGCCTGCTGGGTAGGCGGCAGTGTCGGAGGAAGAGCGACGGCGGGATTCAGCCTGGAGCGACAGAGCAGGGCAAGGAGAGAGGAATGGGCTCAAGACACCACTTGAAAACCTGCCCTTCCCCAAACCAGGAATCCTATTTCCCTGTCTTTTGAAAGCATCTCAGCAGCTTTGCTTGGCTCTTCTTATGTTTAACAGGGAAGCCCGGAACCTCCCGAAGACTGCTCCTGCTCTGGGCACCCGGGCACCATGCCCACATGGCTAGGGGCTGTGGCAGCCACAAGCTTCTCACCGTCTCAGTGGCTACACCCGAGCCTTGGAACTTCTCACTCAGGGCCTTGCCCCCAGTGGGCACAGTCTGAGGGGTGTAGGAGCCATTGACAATTAGTTCATAGTATTTCATTCGTTGTTGTCCTGGAGGGAGGGAAATGGGAACCAATTGTCAGATGGAGACACTAACTCCTTCCTGATCTGGTATTCCTGCTTCTTTCTCAGGCCTCAAGTTTCCTACAATTTCTTGGAGTCTGGGTTTCAGGATTTCAGTTCTCCTACCATAACTCTACCTTTGGGATCTTCTACCTCATCTCTACCTCTGAACTACCACAAACAACATATATCACGACACTTCACGATTTACCAAAAACACTTCTACTTATTTTACCCATGCTGGATCACCAGAAGGGAAGCATCAGTACCTCTGTTCTACAGGCTTAAAAGTGACCTACACAAAGTCACAGAATTGGTCAGTGAAAGAATTGGAATTCAAACCCAGAGGCTTGATCACCCCATGCTCTTTATCCTGTAAACTAAAGCCTGCAGAAGAGCAACCCGGGGACTAACGGATCCCGCAGGCGCTGTGAACACCTCAGAAACACCTTGTGAGAAGGGAAACATGGTATTTTAAAACCATGTTTTTAGATTTCACACAAAAACCCATATTTCTGGCTGGAGTGCAGTGGCATGATGTAACTTCCACCTCCCAGGTTCAAGTGATTCTCATGTCTCAGGCTCCCGAGTGGCTGGGATTATAAGCATGAACCACCACGTCTGGCTAATTTTTGTTATTTTTAATAGAGATGGGGTTTCACCATGTTGACCAGGCTGGTCTCGAACTCCTGTCCTCAAGTGATCCACCCACCCTGGCCTCCCAGAGTGCTGGGATTATAGGCGTGAGCCACCGCATCCTGGCCCTGGCTTTTTTTTTTTTTTGAGACGGAGTCTCACTCTGTCGCCCAGGCTGGAGTGCAGTGGCCGGATCTCAGCTCACTGCAAGCTCCGCCTCCCGGGTTTACGCCATTCTCCCGCCTCAGCCTCCCGAGTAGCTGGGACTACAGGCGCCTGCCACCTCGCCTGGCTAGTTTTTTGCATTTTTTTTAGTAGAGACAGGGTTTCACCGTGTTAGCCAGGATGGCTGGCTTTCTTTTACAAATCAAATTCAGGAATGTTAAACCTCATCCCCACTTGCAAACTGGCCAGTGCCTACTAACGGCTGCCTCCTTCAGACAATACTGCAATCTGCAGCTCGCCACAGACCCCACTGCTCCTCATCACTCAACACAGAAGCCCAGATCACCTCGCTTGCATTCACAGCTCCTTTACTATCTCAAATTTTCAAACCAAAAAACACAGAAAATCCAGTGAATCTGGCATTAAAACCTATATAGGTTATAGAACAGCGTAGAGAAAAAAGAGCCGGGCCACGGTGGCTCACACCTGTAATACCAGTACTTTGGGAGGCTGAGGCAGGCAGATCACTTGAGGTCAGGAGTTCAAGACCAGCCTGGCTAACAGGGTGAAACTCTATCTCTACTAAAAATACAAAAATTAGCTGGGCGTGGTGGCATGCACCTGTAATCCCAGCTACTCAGGAGGCTGAGGCAGAAGAATCGCTTGAACCTGGGAGGTGGAGGTTGCAGTGAGCCAAGATTGTGCCACTGCACTCCAGCCTGGGTGACAGAGCGAGATTCCGTCTCAAAAAAAAAAAAAGAAAGAAAGAAAGAAAAATTAAAAACAGGCTGAGCAGTGTAGCGAGACTTCATCTCTGCAAATAATCAAAAAAATGTTGGCCAGGTATGGTGGTGCGTGCCTGTAATCCCAGCTACTCAGGAGGCTGGGGTGACTGAGCCCAGGAGTTGGAGGCTGCAGTGAGGAAAGATCACGCCACTGCTCTCCAGTCTGGGTGACACAGCAGGATCCTGTCTCAAAAACCAACCAACCAACCAACCTGACCTGGGCTGATTTACTACAATCTATTCATCCTACCTAGTACAACCCTTCATATGATTTTTTTTTTTTTTTTCTTTTTTTAACAGATAGTTATGTGCTTGATTATGGCCTATTGTCCAACCTTGCTGGAGACACCACACACACAAATCCATGTACCATAATTCCACTCTAAAATCTGATCTGATTTCAGAAACACAACTGGCCCCAACAGTTTCAGATCATGACCCTGGGTGCCTGCCTGACCCTGACAGGCATTTGCATGTACAACCTCCGTTGGAGGCCAAGCCTGAGTGGCAGGCACAGGAGTCCTCACCTTTGATGTCAAGCTGGGCATGGATGATGTTGCCCATGACGGAGGTAAGGTGGAGGTTTTTGACTGTTTCCTTGGCGCCTCGAGTGCTGGTGAAGAGCACACGGGCCAGGCCCAGGTGCTTGCGCGTACGGGGGTGAAGAAGGATCTCTACCTCTTCCACCTCGCCGTACTTACGGCACATATCCTTCAGGAAGGTCTCCCGCACGTTGTCATTCAGCCTTGCAAAAGTCACTTCCTTCAGTGGAATCTGTCCAATATAGAACTCGTCCAGCTGGGGAAAGAACAGGAGTTGGTATGGGGTCTCAACACTGACCACTGTTCCTTTGTCCTTCGGGAAACTTTAGCAAGCTCCACGAAGTCAAGAGAGAGATCCAGGAAAGTGATGGGCAAGGGAAGGGGCCCATAATAAGGGATCCATCAGACCTGACCCCTTTTCCCTGAATTCTTATCACCATAGGATAGCAAGAATTAAGAACGGAAATGTGCAAACTAGGCCAGGTGTGGTAGCTCACGTCTATAATCCCAACACTTTGGGAAGATGAGGTGGATGGATCACCAGAAGTCAGGAGTTCAAGACCAGCCTGTCCAACATGATAAAACCCTGTCTCTACTAAAAATACAAAAAAAAAAATTTTAGCTGGGTATGGTGGTGGGTACCTGTAATCCCAGCTACTCAAGAGGCTGAGGCAGGAGAATTGCTTGAACCTGGCAGGCAGAGGTTGCACTAAGCCAAGATCACACCACTGCACTCCAGCCTGGGCAACAAGGCGAGACTCAGTCTCAAAAAAAAAAAGAAAGAAAGAAAGAAATGTACATACTGAGGAATAAACATACGTGGAGAGAACGAGCTGCAGAGCCATGATTCCCCAGCTCAGCCTTTATTAGGTAACTACCGTGAACAAGTCACTGGAAATACAGAGATAGAAAGGAAGAGATTCCCGTACAGAAAAGTAGCAAGATATGCACATACAAACACAACACGACTCAGTGGCAGCGGACGTGTACATGGTATTCTGGAGCCCAGAGAAGGAAACCTTAGTACAGAGTATAATCAGGGAAGAATTCATAAAGATGGTGCCATTCTTACTGAGATTTGGGGATTAACATTCCATCAAATGACAAGGACCCCTAGAACACGGAAGTATAAAACAACTTGGTGTTTTCGAAAAACTGCAAAGCATATGGTGTGGATGCAACACAGGGGTGTGGTGTCAAGTCAGAGGATAAGGCTTGGCCAGATCAATAACCATACATGTCAATGCCCCGAAACATGGACTTGGCAACAAAAGGAAAATAGAAGAGCAGTGAGCCAAAGAGACAAATGACAGCAAGGCAGAGAAGAAACAGAGGAAAGAACGAAGGCAAGGAGATCAGATGAAATGAATACCAAGATCTACGTTACGTGGCAATGAGAATAGAAAGATGAAGAATAAAAAGGAAAAGAGCCAGGAGGACTTGGTGACCGACTGTGAGAGAAAAGGAGAGAATCAAAGGCTGCCAGGCTATGCAGCTGAGTTGACAGTACTGCCACGTATGAGCAGAGGGAAAATGAAAGAGATAGGTTAAGGGGGTAGATAATTTATTTTAAATCTCTTAATTCTGAGACATCTGTGTGGCCTCCAAATGAAACTCTCCCCCTACCAGGCATACAAGCCTGGAGATGTCGGCTGGAAACAGATATTTGGAAGTCATCAAAATTTAGGTACTAGTTGAAGCTGTAGGTGTGAAAGAGATTGTCTAAGTAAAGTGTACAAAGTAAAAAAAAAAAAAAAAAAAAAGGTGAAGAAGAAGAAGGGACCCCACAGACAATTTATTTAAAAAGGAAGAATAAAGAATCAAAGAAGGAAATGAAGAACCACCAGTGTTCCAGGCCCAGTTCAAGGCCTGAAGAATATCTTGCCTAGGGTGGGGAATGGGAGTCCTCGAAGGAAACAAGATGGAAATGACATTGCCAAATGAGAGGTGGGGAACAGTGCAATCCAGGTAGGCAGTGGCCTTGTCACTCCCCTTGACTGTCAAGGAACTGGGAGATCCCACTGTTGTGTGCTATGCATTGTCTAGGAATACACAGTGATAGAAATAGCAGCTAAACAGTCTTTACCTCACCCTTCAAGAAGTCAACACTCCAGCCACCAGAGATACACTTAGGACACCTGACCTGTACCCTTCTAGAAGACTAAGTGTACCTTCTGTCCAGAACAACTGAGTCTCACAGTCTCAGGTTGCTAGATCTGGCTGAGACCCTTTCATTGGAAACCCTTTTTATTCAGCTATAGTGCCAAGACGCATCCTCCATACCCTCTTAGGACTACCACACTAGAAGCCCAGAAGACACGTACCTTAAACTTAGGGACTGGGAGGGAAAAGTCTCTGTTTTTGGACCTGACATGGCAACGGGGGTCTTGGAGGTCTTCGACTGGTATATACTTTGAGTCCTAGGAAGGAAAGCAGTAGCAGAAAGACAGCTCAGGGTGAATCCAGGCTGGGGAGCTCTAAGAAGCCCATCTGGACACGCACATGCAAAACATGGGTTCAACTGCCCACTTTCAAGAAGGCAGGCTACCATTCTAGGTGCTGAACAGAATCACAGAGGACAGGGGCACCTGGAGCTCCCCGGATGGCAAGCAAAGGCCCGGGCACTCACGTTGACACTGAAGTGGACTCCGTCATAGCGGTACACCTTCTGAGAAGGCCTGCGCAGGGCAGGGTCCAAGGCAGGATCCACGATGAGCTTGTAGTTCCGCCACTGGAAGCTCGGGGCCTTCTGCCCATCTCCCCCACCTTCCTGATCCATCTTTGCTCATTTACACTGTTAGGGAAACGGGGACACACAAGAAGGGTCACGACTTGGGCCTGATTCCCCTGCCTTTCCTCACTGGCCAGCCCCGATTCCAGATTCTCCCATCACTCCAGTTTCCACCCCTCACCCTGACCCGGGGCTCCCCCGGATTCTTCCCCAAGTACCCTCTGTCTCACCACAACAACCCAGCCTCTCTCCACCTCCCAACTCTACTGTCAGGCCCCCAGGCCCGTCTCGAGCCCCCTTACCTTCCCGCTCTCCCTAGCGCGCGCCCCACTTGGCCTCGGCGCAAGACCCCTCCCCCGCCTCCTGCAGGCCCCGCCCCCTCCCGCCTCCTCACCGGCCAGCGGCCCGGGCCGAGCCCGGCCACGGCTCCCACACACCCGCTCGCGTCCCCGCGCCCCGATCCTCCGGCCGAAAGGTGGCACCTCTTCGGGGCGTTGGAAACACCGCGAGACCGAGACCGAGACCCGGCTTCGACCCCGAATCCGGGCGGGGGGTGGGGGGAACGCGCGCCGCTGCCCTGTCCTCCCGCCCCGGCGCGTTCTGCACCCCCAAGCAGATCTCCGCGCACGCGCGCCGGGCGGCCCCACTCACCCGCTCCTGGCGGGCGGCTCCCCTCCCCCCACCCCGCGCGGCACCTCAGCGGCGCGAGGCGGCGGCGGCGGCAGCGCGAGACCCGGCCCCGCAGCGGTGGCGGCGGCGGCGCCCCCCCACCACCACCTCCCCGGCGCGCGCACCAAACACCACCGCCACCTGCGCGAGGCCCAGCGGGCACAGGGTGTGCATTCGCACTTTCGCCACAGGCGCTGCCCGGGGACCCACGGGGCCGGGGATAGCGGCTTCGTCTCGGCCGGCGCCCGGGGAGGCTCGGGAATTGCGGCCCAGGGAGCCTGGAGATTGGCCGCATCCCCCGGAGAGTCGGCTTCGCCACGACGATCCAGATGCTGCGGCCCGGGACGCTTGACGAATCGGCGGCGACGAAAGCTGCGACTAGTCCCTGAGGAAAAGGGGCGGGGCAGAGGGGAGGAGGCCAGCCAGCGCTGGGGACGCTTCAGTGGCGCGTTCGGGAGACGCAGATTCGCCGGGCGGGCGGGGCGAATCGCTGGACAGGATGCGCGCCGCTTTGCTCCTCTTCCCCGTCCCTTCCTTGCACGGCCAAAGTCTGAGAGGCTGCAGATTCGCAACTGTTCCCGGCCTCAGCCGCAGCCTCCCCTTCATCCGCCTTGGTGGAGTCAAGAAAATAACGGCCCGTTAGCCAATCCCTGCTGGCAGAATCGACAACTTTTTCTGGATTTTTCTTACTGGCCCCAGTGAGAGGATAGCCCGCTTCTGACCCTGGGGAAAATGCCTCCAGCCCAGAGCTCCTGTCAGAGTCCGATGATAATTTTCAGCCGAGTATCGAGGGACCCGAGGAATTCTGAGGATCCGGCCTGGCGAATCTGCGGATTCCGCTGTGGGCGGGGCCGAGTCAAGGGGCGTGGTCAGGCGTGCGGAGCAAGGGACTAGGGGGCGCCTCCAGGAGGACCCACCAGGACTCATCCGGATGGGAGGGGCGGCCGGGAGGTGGAAAAACACAACCGTGAGCGGTGACTCAGGCGGTTTGCCCCGCCTCGCACATAAATGCAGGGTGCCTTTCCTTCCCGTTATCGTCCTTGGGTGGCTGGCTGCTTAGGATGCCCATTTGCCAGATGGGGAGCGAGAGGCCTGTAGAAGGTGCTTTGCCGTACTCAAACCCACCATTAGTGGTTAAATCCAGGGACTGCTTCAAGGTTTTCTGATGAGCCTAGTGGGGCCTAAGTGCCCTTAAATGGGCCCTGTAATAATAAACGAGGTCCTACAGGAACGGGACTGGACTGGTGTCCTCCTGGCGTCATGGTCCCAGTGCCCGCTTCTTTGGCTATGGCGCCGTATGCTCACGGGATCCCTCCGCACGAGGGCAGCAGCGGCCCAGGCCTACACCTAAAACTCGGGCTGAGGTCTTCTTAAGGCTGAGAGCACCACCCTTTTGATCCCGTGTGGACGCCGGCACTCCCAGGAGGCCCCTTTTCCTGAGCTGAGGATGCCCCAGGCTCCTGACATGTGTACATCAGGCCCTCGCTATATGACCTTGGGCAAGCCATTGACCTTTCTAAGTTTCGGAGTCTTCCTTTAAACTTGGATGTCAATTTGTAGACAGCCAAACAGTGCAGAAAAGACCCTTAGAGCCTGGTTTATGCAAATTCACCATTTAAGTAATAGGAAAAGGTGGAAGGGAGACTTATCCAAGGTCTCACACCACAAGATAGAAGAAGATTAGGACTAACATTTTGAGGGAAATAAGCCTGAAAAAATTAATTTACGTGGAGGCATAGGTGTTGAGATCAGATTCCTTTCTGTTCTAGTTGAAAGGCACTGGTTCCTTTTCTCAAATCAAAGAGAGATTCCCATGTAAGGGGTAAAGACAGTCCAAGTTCAGTTTCATGGACTAACTGTGTGGTTTTGGGCAAGATCTTCAGCCTTCTTGGGCCTGTTTCCTTATCTCTGAAATGAAAATGATAAAGGCTTAACGCTTGAGGTGTTGGGGGAGTTAAATAAGATAACCTATGAAAGGCCCCTAGTATGTGGTAGTTGCTCAAGGAAGAAACTTGAGGCCAGGTGCAGTGGCTAACACTTGTAATCTCAGCACTTTGGGAGGCCAAGGTGGGAGGATGACTTGAGCCCAAGAGTTCAAGACCAGCCTAGACAACATAGTGAGACCCTCCTCTCTAAAAAAAAAAAAAAAAAAAATTAATTAGCTGGGTTGGTGGCACATGCCTGTGGTACCAGCTATTTGGGAGGCTGAGGCGGTAGGCTCATGAGCCTGGGAGGTCAAGGCTGCAGTGAGCCGAGATTGCACAGCTGCACTCTGGCCCAGTGCGATGGCTCATGCCTGTAATCCCAGTACTTTAGGAGGCTAAGGCAGGCGGATCACTAGGTCAGGAGATTGAGACCATCCTGGCTAACACGGTGAAACACCGTCTCTACTAAAAATACAAAAAAATTAGCTGGGCATGGTGGCGGGCACCTGTAGTCCCAGCTACTCAGGAGGCTGAGGCAGGAGAATGGCGTGAACCCGGGAGGTGGTGCTTGCAGTGAGCTGAGATCATGCCACTGCACTCCAGCCTGGGCGACAGTGCGAGACAGAGTGAGACTCTGTCTCAAAAAAAAAAAAAAAAAAAAAAAAAAAGAGTAAGACTCTGTCTCAAAAAGAAAGAAAAACCTATACTAAATACTCAGGGAGGGCCGGGCGTGGTGGCTCTCACCTGTAATCCCAGCACTTCGGGAGGCCAAGGCAGGTGGATCACCTGAGGTCAGGAGTTTGAGACCAGATTGGCCAACATGGCGAAACCCCGTCTCTACTAAAAATACAAAAATTAGCCATGTGTGATGGCACACACCTGTAATCCCGGCTACTCAGGTTTCTCGGCTGAGGCAGGAGAATTGCTTGAACCCGGGAGAGAGAGGTTACAGTGAGCCGAGATCGCACCACTGCACTCCAGCCTGGGCAACACAAGACTCCATCTCTAAATAAATAAATAAATAAAACTCAGTGGAAGAGATAGAGACTCTGAACTCAGGGACAAGAGTTCAAAGCCTATAGCCTTGGAATAACTCTCCCCATTCAGAAGCTGTTGGCTCTTGTTAGCATCTGACAGGGTTACACCTGAAACCCACTCCCCTCCCAGGTCCTGTCCACCCAAACTTGCCACCACCCAGCTCTTGGGAACAAGTAAAGTTATCCTAAGAAGCCCTGCCCTGCATCCCGTTCACAGCAACAGAGACATCTGTGAAACATGATTTATTATATAAAACAAGGTGCATCCAAATTCAGTGTCAGAAAAGCTTTGTATTCCAAGGGCTAAGGACTGGACCTTCTCCCTTAAAACCTCCTCACCTAACCCTTGCTAAGGACTCAGGCCCGGGGCAGAGGCTGTCAGTCTCTAAAGATCCCAGCCCTGGCCCGGAGGGGAGAACAAGTTTGGTGCATAGCGTGGTGCTAGGGCAGTGGGTCAGGCACCATCCCTCCTGCGAGTGGCCATAGGTCACCACGGTGGGGGAAGGTGGGGAGCTCCAACCTCCAAAGATAGGTTCATTGTAGGAAAAGCTAGACCAATGCCTGGGGTAGAAACACCCAAATCCCTCTACAACAACTAAAGCAAGAATGTGGAACCCATCAAAATCTTCCCCCAAAATGCCAACCATAAAATAGATTCTACAGAAATAAAGCAAGGAATCCCAGCACTTTGGGAGGCCGAGGCAGGAGGTTCACTTGAGCCCAGGAGTTTGAGACCAGCCTGGGAACATGGCGAAACCCCGTCTCTACAAAAAATACAAAAAAATTAGTTGGCTGTGGCAGTGCACACCTGTAGTACCAGCTACTTACTACCTGGGAGGCTGTGGTGGGAGAATCTTTTGAGCCTGGAAGGTCGAGGCTACAGTGAGCTGTGACTATATCACCACACTCCAGCCTGGGCAACAGAGAGAGACTCTGTCTCAAAAAAAAAAAAAAAAAAATTAAACCAAGGGTTGGCTGCCTTGTGATCTTCCCATCCTGTATAGGAATGGAAATGGTGGCTAAGGTCAGCACCGAAGGTCCCACAAGCTCTCCCTGCCTCCCCTATATCTACGGCATGATCCTTCAACTGAGGCCAGCCCAGGTGCAGAGTAGCTTGCAAAACCCAAGGGACAGACTGATGGGGAAAATCCCTGGGAATGTGGGAGCTGCCCCAAGGCCCAGCCCAGAGGACCCTGCAGGCAGGAATCTGACCTCTGCCTGAGAGTGGCCACTGCAAGTGGCTCCAGCCAGGGGATGGGGGGAATGAGGTCTGTAGGCCCCTGAGGCCTCTTGCAGACCCGGGAGGGTGGCAGTACTTGCAGCAGTGGCTAACACCAGCCTCACACAGCCTGCAGCTCCCCCTGCAGGCGATTCAGTTCCTCTAGTTCCTGCTTATAGCGGTCAGTCTTGTGTGCCACCAAGGAGCGGTAGAAATGCAGGGCAAAGGCCACAAACACGAGCCCCACGGGTACCATGATGGCTGTGGAGGCCATTGCTGCTTGCCAGCCTGGCCCATGGGACCCCCCACCACTACAGGTTTGCCGGGGTGGGCAGGCTGGCTCAGCCTGGGACGGTGCTGTGGATGCAGAGGATGGTGGGAGATTGGAAGCTGGACTAGGGGAGGTAGCCACTGGTGCCAGAGTCCCGGGCACCCGGGATGTGGGCACCATGGGGGTCTGTGTGTCCAAGGGAGCCCCAATGGGCACAAACTTGACCCAACCAACCAGGACAACTTCAGCAAGGAAGAGAAAGGTGCCCAGGGCAGTGGAGAAGCCCCAGGCCAGCTCCACGTAGCGGTGCAGTCTCTGGTGTGGTGACTGGTGGACAGAGTTGAGGTTGTGGATGTTGCTCACAGCTTCAATGTGGGGCAGCAGACACGTGGAGACCATGAGTGCAAAGAGGTGCACAGCCACCAGCACGGTGGTGCAGGCACTGAAGGCCACCAGCAGGCCTGGCGGGTACTCGTGGTCGCTCTCCAGCTGCACCTCCACCATGGCCACCTGCAGGGACAAGAGGGGATGGACTGACTCCCCATAACCTCCTCAACTGTAGAGATTTTTTCCGCCTATTGGGATACATCACTGATACATATCCCTAGGACCTGGAACTGTGCCTGGCAGAAAGCAGAGACATTCAGTCTCCATTGAGTAAACGAATGGACAGCTTTGCAAAGGCTCTGTTCTGTTCTGGTTTCCCCACCTGCCTATCAAGAGGGCTGGATGGCCGGGCGCGGTGGCTCATGCCTAGAATCCCGGCACTTTGGGAGGCCAAAGTGTGTGGATCACCTGAGGTCAGGAGTTTGAGACCAGCCTGGCCAACATGGCAAAACCCCGTCTCTACTAAAAGTACAAAAATTAGCTAGGCATCGTGGTACATGCCTGTAATCCCAGCTACTTGGGAGGCTGAAGCAGGAGAACTGCTTGAACCCAGGAGGCAGAAGTTCGAGTGAGCCAAGATCATGCCACTGCACTCCAGCCTGGGCGACAGAGCAAGACTCTGTCTCAAAAAAAAAAAAAAAAAAAAGAGGGCTGGATGACTTGCTTCTGACAGGTTTACTGCGTAGGGATCAAACAGCAGATTCTGGAGCTGGGCTGCCTGGGCTCATTCTGTGCTCGAGCTGTGTAATCTTGAGCAAGTCAGTTCTCTGTGTGCCTCAATTTCCTATCTGGAAATGGAGATTGATAACAGCACCTCCCTGCCTTCTAGGGTTGGTATAAACATTAAATGAAATATACATGAAATGGGCTGGGCGTGGTGGCTCACGCCTTTCATCCCAACACTTTGGGAGGCCGAGTCGGGTGGATCACCTGAGGTCAGGGGTTCAAGACCAGCCTGGCCAACATGGTGAAACCCTGTCTCTACTAAAAATACAAAAATTAGCTGGGCGTGGTGGTGTGCACCTGTAATCCCAGCTACTCAGGAACTTTGGAGGCTGAGGCAGGAGAATTGCTTGAACCCAGGAAGCAGAGGTTGCGGTGAGCCGAGATCACACCACTGCACTCCAGCCTGGGTGACAAAGTGGGACTGTGTCTCAAAAAAAAAAAAAAAAGGAAGAAAGAAAGAAGGAAAGAAGGAAGGAAGGAAGGAAAGGAAGAAGGAAAGGAAGAAGGAAAGGAAGAGGAAAGGAACAGGCCAGGCACAGAGTAAGCACTATGTAGGTGTTTGCTGTTCTTGCTATGGTGAGTGCTAAAGTCTGAGGACAGAGTTTACAAATCAGCACACTGTGGACCACTTCCAGCTTGCAGACGTGTTTTGCTTGGCTCACACAGTGTGTTTCTTAAAAAATGGAAGATGTTGCCAACTTGTAAAACCCAAGAGAGTTCTTATATCCCTATTTCCAGATCCCCTTGAAAACTTGGAAGAACTGGCCACACTTGGCCCGCGTTCCTGCACGGCAACTATCAGCTCAAATCAGTCATGGCTGCTCCCCTTGGAAAGGTAATGGGGTCTCTCTCTCTCTTTTTTTTTTTTTTTTTTTGTAGATGCCAGGTCTTGCTATGTTGCCCAGGCTGGCTGGACTTGAACTCCTGGGCTCAAGCGATCCTCCTGCCTTGGCCTCCCAAAGTGCTGGGATGAAAGGTGTGAGCCATCACCCTCGATGTCAGGGGGTCTCTTGCTTGCTAGTCCCTACCCAGCCAACTTGGCATCCATATTACTTGCCTGGCCCTTTGCAGACATTTAAGTTGATGACCCTATTCTAGGAATGTATAAATTTGGAGTCTGGAACCAGACTGCTTAGGCTCAAATCCTGCCACTTACTTGCTGTGGGACCTTGGCCAGGTGTCTTAACATCTCTGATCCTCAGTTTCCTCATCTGTAAAATGGCCAGAGTAGCAGTACCCACTTTGTAGGCTAACAGATGATGTACATAAAGGCACTGAGGGCAGTGCCTGGTGCTTAGTGACAGCTGGATACAATTTGTATGCTATTCTAACTTAGGCCACCTCAGTTTCAGAATCCCACTCTCTCCCCATCCGTGGTTCTTGTAGGGTCCATTCGATTGCTCTGGGCCTGGGGAAAGAAGAAGGTAGGTGTAGAGGCTGGCGGGTGGAGGCAGGAAAGCAGGGCTGAGTATTTTGGGAAACTGGGCCATGGCAGGTGTCAGGAGGTGTTTTCCACAGACAGGGATCTGGGCCAGGCTTAGTCCTGGTTTCTCTCAGAGCCTGGTCCAGCCTCGGTCTCCCCTGCTAGGATTGCGGCCAGTCCTGCCCCCAGAACCTAAACCTCCAGCCCCTTACTCCTGCAGAGAAGGCTCAGGCCATTAAGCTGTCACCCCAGCAACCTGCACGTTCTGCTGTGGAGGGATTGTCTCCTTGGGAACAGGCTGGACCACGGGGTTGACCTCCCTCAGCTCAGGTGGCTGCTGCCTTCCCTCTGCAGGCTGTGTAGATGAAGGGGCACCAACGCCCTGTCCCCAGGTGATGCCCCCCATCAGGAAAGGTAAGCTGGTCTGTGGATTCTGGGAACCCACGTAGAAGACCGTAGGCTTATGATGACCCTTAGGGTTAGAGAGTTTCCCTGTCATTGTTCAAATATGGAGGTTATGACACAGATGGGGCAGGGACTAGCCCAGATCCCCTAACTCCATGGTCCCCACCCCAACTGCCTCTGATATCCATCCCCACAGGAGTGCGTTCCCCAAAGTACCTCCTGCAGCTCACTTTCTTCTTTTTCCTGGGGTGATGGTGGGGAAACCCCAGACTAACAGAGCAGCAACCCTGGGTCCCAGTTCATTCACTCCTGCCCGGAGGCGAGACCTTTGCTTTCCACACCTGTCCAATTGGACTAGCAGGCTAGTCTGAGCCATCCTTGGTGAGTGGCCTGCTCTGGCATGCTTGGCTCACCCTGGGGCGGGTACTTGGCGGGCTACAGAGGGCGCACCCTCCATGATCTCACAGTTTCCCACTGGCTTGCAAGGGGAGTGGAGGCCTGTCCAGGGTCACATAGCTGGCCACAAGCAGGGAGGAGCCAGGACTGTGTCTGTTGATCCTCACCCTGGGACCTCCCTCCGTCCCACTTCCTGTGAGGCCACCGCTGGGACAGACCGTTAGCCGACACCGTCCTCCTGCACCTGTGGTTTATCAGCTTGAGAATCGCTTATCAGTTTCCTCATGGGCCTTCTCCCCAGCGTCTCCCTCCGGGGCATGATCTCTTGTCAGTTTTCCTGGTTGACACTAGCACCCCTTGGGCCCGCTGGAGAGTGGCCACTTTCCCTGGGATGGGCCCAACTTCAGCTGGGTGACCCTGCCACCCAGCTGATCCATCTCGAGCACCCCCGCCTGTTGATGCAGCCCCCACCCAACTGACCTGCCTTTGAAGCTGGCACTGGGACTTAGGAACTACTTCTGCCAGGAACAGGCTCCGTCTGAACCACTCTGCCTTATCGTTGCAGTCAACCCTACTGGTGATTTGTTCACCCCACTCCCTCTATGACATCTTTAGGACCTTAGTGTCCTCCGGTGGCCCCATCTCCTGGGGGCCCCTGTACACACACATCCGTAAGAAGGGACTCGCTCAGTCCCTTGGGACCTTGTTCCTTCCCCCTTGACGAAAGCCCCCTCTGCCCTGTGTCCCTTGGGACCTGTTTGCCCCCCCCCACCTGTGCCCCCCACGTGCTCTGCCCCACCGTTTGTGCCCCCTCCCGGCCCCTCACCATGGCGAAGCCCGAGAGCAGGGCGGACGTGCGGCTGGAAGCTTTGAGCTTGGCCCGGCTGAGGTAGAGGCGGCGCCAGCTGAGCGCCCGCAGCGAGTGCTGACTGGCCCCCATGAGGTCCAGGTAGCCGCGGTGCACGAACTCCCGGTACGTGGCCGAGCCTGCAGGGCTCTCGCCCTCCGGGTTCAGCGGGGCCTGCTCGCACGCGTCCTCCTCGCCGCCCTTCATCCTGGGGGCGGCGGCACCAGGCGGTCACTACGGGGCGGAGGCGCCTCGGGGGCCCCAGCCGGGCCGGCCCAAGCCCAGGGGTGGCCCCATCCCCCGATAGGGCAAGCAGGATGCAGGCGGCGGGCGCCCAGGAAGAGGCGGCCCCAGCGGAGCAGGAAGAGAGGCGTCTGCGGGGAGCCCCAGGGGCCGGAGCGGGACAGCGGAGGCCGAAACAGGAACTGGGGCAGAGGCGGAGCCGGGCTGGCCACATGATGGGGTGGAGCCGGGGACCGAGTCCCCGTGGTCCCGGGCCCACAGAGATTCCCCGCGACCCCTACCCACCAAGAACATCATCCAAACGCCCGGACCCCACCGAGGTGCACGCCAGCCACAGCCACCTCCAAGGTACAGCTGGATACCCCAGGTGTCCACACTTTCAAATCCCTCCCAAAATGAACCCAAGAGAGGTGAGGCCACTCATCTGTAGGTAGGGACCCCGCACACACACACACGAACTCCGCAGCCCCGGCTGGAAGATTTTGAATTTTATAGCAAACCGTATTGTACAGACCCGGGGCCCAGGGGCCCAGCCCGGCTGGGTCCCCCGCTTGCCCCTTGCCGGGCTGCCTCCTCCCTCCCTCAAGCGGCCCCATCCTCAAGCTTCTCGCGATCCCCAGGCCCCTCCCCTCCGGCCTTTGGTCCGCCCAGCCCTCCCCCCCCACCCGCGCACCTCCCTGTTACCTGAGGTATGTGGATAGATCTCCCCTCCCCTACATGGTAAGCCCCGGCCCCCCGGAGGCCTGCGTGAAGGGGCGGGACCTGACCCGGCTCCTCCCCCGGGCTCCGAAGCCCCACCCCTCGCTGAAAGAAAGGGCGGGAAGGAGGGCCAGCAGAGTCTGTTACTAGGTTCCCATGGCAACTAAGAGGGGCCATTTCCAGCCTTAGCACTGGCATCGGGAGGTGTCCGTTGGCTGCTATTTCCATGGCAACCAGGAGTGGCAGTTCCCTGGGCAAATGGGATACAAGTTTCCGTGACGATGAAAGAGTGGGAAGAGCCAGGCTGGAGGAGTCCCATAGTCCCCATCCTTGGGCTTGCGCCCCCAGCCATAATGCAGGTCCGGCGGGTGCCGCCGCTCAATACAGTAAAACAAGAACGAGCCTGGGGGTGGCGCAGTCCCAAATGGGCACCCACCGGCCCGGTCTCAGGTCTCAGTCCAAGCTGGTCCAGTCCCCCTCACACTCCGGCTCCCCCAGGTCCGAGGTTCCCCCGGTTCAAGTAACACTTCAGTACAGATGAATGTTCAAGTATTGTGCGGAGAGGCGGGCAGGGGTTGGGGCGCCCCTCGCCACTCCCCTGGGCCGCGAGCTGAAGAGCGGCTGCCCGCGGCCCCCACTCCTTACAATAGCTGCCGTTTTCAGTGACGTTCAAGGAGTCAGGGTCGGGGGAAGGAACTGAAGCCTGGGGAGGGGGGAAGCAGAGAGGTGACCCCCAAGGGGGTATTGCTGTCCCCACACCTGCTCTCATCCCCACCTCCAGCTCAGCCCCGGCTTGCCCCTGGCTCCCCTACCTCTGACACCTGGATACCCAATTGCTCCTCCGGTTTTCCTTTTGTGGCCCCCCCCACCCCCCAATCGAAGTAACTGGTCTTTGTTCCCTGAACCCTTGGTGGTCTGCTGTCTGCCCCACCCCCCGCCCCTTCCACCTCCCCCAGCCCCTGGCTCCCATATCCTCTGTGTGTCCTTTCCCCATTCTCCCCCCCAACACTTGAACCATAACCCCCCTCCCACCGTCCCTTCGGCTCAGCACCCTCCAGTACCTCTGACCCACTCCCCCCAGGGGATGGACAATGAAGCAGGTAGCAGGGGGAGGACAAGGGAAGGAGAAACCCCCAGAGATATCAGTGCAGGGGGGAAAGAAGGGGGTGGCTGGCTTGAGTCCCTGGGTGGGAATCCCAAGTCACTGACACTCAGGAATCCCGGGATGGTGAGGTGGGAACCTGGCCTCCCAGCAGGGGTGAAATGAAGCCGGAGGTCCAGGCTCCTGTCGAGTCCGGGGGAGGGTGGGGGGCGCCCAACTAGCTGTCCTTGAGAAGCAGCTTCTCCTCAGGGCAGCGGAAGGGGCCAGGGGGCCCGGCGGCTGCCAGCCGGGCACAAGCTTCGGGTGAGAGCTGGCGGCAAGAGCGCAGGTCTAGGCGGCGTAGACGAGGGCAGCGGCGGAACAGCGGGAGGCAGTGGTCCGTTAGGCGGTGGCAACCTGGGGATGGGGCAGTGGCAGCTGAGACCAGGCAGGTGAGCAAGGGGTTGGCACTGGCCGTGGGGACCCACAGGCTGGCAGGACGGATGGGGGACTGTGCTTACCAGCAAGATTGAGGTGCACCAGGGTCTCCCGGAGTGGGGACGTGGGGGCCGTGAGGAGATGAACACTGGGGTCCCCGACGTGGGCGCAGTGGCTCAGGTCCAGGGCGCTCAGCTGGGGTGCGTGGCGCAGCAGGAGCCGCAGGGAGGCATCTGTCAGCTCCAGACCTGCCAGGCGCAGTTCTGCCACCCCCTGCAGCCGACCACGGCTCTCTGTTTGCCCTGGGCAGCCAGATGAGAGGTCAGCACTCCTGGCCACTCCCATCCCTGCGCCCAGGTATCCAGACCATCTCTCCTCCACCTGCTTCCCACATGAGTGAGTGACCTGTTGCACTCTGTGGCTTGCTCTTCTCAAAAACACCCTCATGACCTGACCTCATCTGTCCACTCCTCACATCACCTCATCAGAGGCCTTCCATGATTATTGTATTTGAGACTACAATATTCTGCCAGGCGTGGTGGCTCACGCCTGTAATCCCAGCACTTTGGGAGGCCGAAGCGGGTGGATCACAAGGTCAGGACTTCAAGGCCAGCCTGGCCAACATGGTGAAACCCCGTCTCTACTAAAACTACAAAAATTAGCCGGGCATGGTGGCAGGTGCCTGTAATCCCAGCTACTCAGGAGGCTGAGGCAGGAGAATCACTTGAACCCAGGAGGTGGAGGTTGCAGTGAGCCAAGATTGTGCCACTGCACCCCAGCCTAGGCAACAGAGCGAGACTCCATCTCTAAATAAATAAATAAATAAATAAATAAATAAATAAATGAGTCTGGGGACCTCCTCTCCTCTCTCTTGCTAGCTGCCTTGCCATGTGACATGCAGACTCCTTCACATTCCATCAAGAGTAAAAGCTACCTGAGGCCTCCCCAGAAGTTGAGCAGATGCAGGCACCACACTTCCTGTACAGCAGAACCCTGAGCCAATTCAACCTCTTTTCTTTATAAATTACCCAGCCTCAGGTATTTCTTTATAGCAATGCAAAAACTAATGTAATTCCCCACACTCCCACCACTTCCTTGCATCAATTTTTCCTCCTTTCTCACCATTTGACATATTATATGCATTTTTCTGACATATATACGTTTTCCTTTTCTTTTTTACCCCCCGAGACAGAGTCTTGCTCTGGTGTGCCGTGGTGTGATCTTGGGTCACTGCAACCTCCGCCTCCCGGGTTCAAGCAATTCTCGTGCCTCAGCCTCCCGAGTAGCTGGGATTACAGGCGCACACCACCATGCCTGGCTAATTTTTGTATTTTTAGTACAGACAGGGTTTCACCACATTGGCCAGGCTAGTCTCGAACTCCTGACCTTGTGATCCACCCACCTCAGCCTCCCAAAGTTCTGGGATTACACACATGAGCCACTGCGCCCGGCCATATATACATTTTTCTTATTAATCTTTCTCTCCTGCCACAAGACTGTCAGTACTACCAAGGCAGGAATTTTTGTCTGCTGTTCATTGCTGTAGTCCCAGCAACTGAGACACAGTAGGTGTTCAATTTATTTTCGTTCATTCATTCATCAGACACATGACATCCCTGATGGGCCTACCATCCAGGCCCTTCTCCCACTTCCCACCCCTCCATGGTCAGTAAGTCCCCATCAGGAGCCTCTCTTTTCTCCCTGGTCACCACTCGGGGTCAACACAACTGGTGCCTGAACTCCTGGCCCAGCCTCCTCACCTGCTCCACTTCTCTGCTCTTCTTTCTGGCATCCAGAAAGCTGGTCTCAAATACAAATGGGACAGCATCCCTTCTCTAAAACTCTCTGAGGGTGCCTCAAAGAGGTCTAGCCTCCTTGGTAGAACATCCCAGTTCCTATAAGGTCTCAGCTGCTAACTCCTCTCCCTTACCCCTGAACACCTGGGCCACATTCCACAAGTGGCCCTGCCTGAGAGACTCTGCCTGCCCCATGTCCCTCTGTCCCTGGTTTTCAGGTCTGAGCTCACAGGCTCCCTGCTCCCCAATCTGCAGGATCCAAGTGTTCACACCCCTCATCTTGGCATCCAAAGAATATAGTCTACATTTATTTTATGCCAATGGCTCTCAAACTAGAGAGGCTTCAAAGTCACCTGGAAGGGCTGGTTAAAAGGGATTGCTGGTCCCAGCTGGGCGCGGTGGCTCACGCCTGTAATCCCAGCACTTTGGGAGGCTGAGGCAGGCGGATCATCAGGTCAGGAGTTCGAGACCAGCCTGGCCAACATGGTGAAACCCCGTCTCTACTAAAAATACAAAAAAATTAGTTGGGCGTGGTGGTGCATGCCTGTAATCCCAGCTACTCAGGAGGCTGAGACAGGAGAATCACCTGAACCCGGGAGGCAGAGGTTGTAGTGAGCCGAGATTGCGCCACTGTACTCTAGCCTGGGTGACAGATCAAGACTCCATCTCAAAAAAAAAAAAAAAAGGGATTGCTTGTCCCATCCCCAGAGTTTAGGCAGGTCTACAGGTTCATTTGTTTTTGAGACAGGGTCTTGCTCTGTCACCCAGGCTGGAGTGCAGTGGTACAATCACAGCTTACTGCAGCCTCAACCTCTCTGTAACTCACTGTAGCCTTGATCCTCCCACCTTGGCCTCCCGAAGTGCTGGGATTACAGGCCTGAGCCACTGCGCCTGACCAGAGTTTACTTTTTTTTTTTTTTTTTTTGAGATGGAGTCTCGCTCTGTAGCCCAGGCTGGAGTACAGTGGTGCAATCTCGGCTCACTGCAACTTCCACCTCCCAGGTTCAAGCAATCTCCTGCCTCAGCCTCCCAAGTAGTTGGGATTAAAAGAATGTGCCACCATGCCCGGCTAATTTTTCTATTTTTTTTAGTAGAGACGGGGTTTCACCATGTTGGCCAGGCTGGTCTCGAACTCCTGACCTCAAGTGATCTGCCCACCTCGGCCTCCCAAAGTACTGGGATTACAGGTGTGAGCCACCACGCCTGGCCCAGGGTTTACTTTTTTTTTTTTTTTAACAAGTTCTCCAGTGTTGTGGATGCTGCTGGTCCCCAGACCATACTTTAAGAACCACAGCCTTGGGAGACAAGATCTCTGATCATCATTCCTGTTTACGGCCAGGAAACCCAGGCCCGGTGATGCTGAATCTGAACTCTTACCACAATGTTGTCTGCCTCCCAGGCACCAGCCTATCCCTAAGATAAACTATTAATAGATCAGATGGCACGAACCATGAGGCTGCCCTCCAAACGTGTTTTATGGAGTCTACAGAATGCTAAAAATGTCCTTAATGACTAACACTACAAAAAGGACATTTTTATAAATAAATTTATATACTGAGCTTTTCCTTGAAGAATCGTAAGACCTGGCCTCACTAGGCACTCCTTCCCACCAGATGATGACTGTGGGGAGCTGGGCGGCTAGGTGCCACTCCTAATGTCCTGCACCAATGCATCACTTCTGTTACCTCCCAGGTCAACTCAATGGGCACTTGACTTTGCAAGTCCTAAATTGTAACCCCTCCTCCTGTCTTTGAGGAGCCAAGGGCCTGGAAAGGGGATACCTTTACAGATGCCCTCAACCTTGGGCCACAGCTAAAGGCCCAAGGAGGAAAGGCCCATAGAGGAAAGCAGAGGAAAGAGAAGTCACTTCTGGCTTGGGCAGGAAGGAGTGGGCATCAGTGAGGATTTCACTGAGGTGGTGGCATTTAAGCTGGGCAAGAGTTGGAAGGTGTATGGCACTGTTCACAATAGTAAAAGCCATGGAATCAATCTCAATGCCCATCAATGATAGAACGAATAAAGAAAATGTGGTACATATACACCATGGAATACTATGCAGCCATAAAAAAGAACGAGATCATGTCCTTTACAGGAACATGGATGGAGTTGGAGGCCATTATCCTTGGCAAACTAATGCAGGAACAGAAATTTCATGTTCTCACTTAAAGGTGGGAGCTAAATGATGAGAACACATGGACACATCCATGGGAATAACACACCCTGGAGCCTTTTGGAGGGAGGAGGGAGAGGATCAGCAGAAATAATTAATGGTAAATAGACTTAATACCTGGGTGACGAAATAATCGGTACAACAAACCCCCATGACACAAGTTTACCCATGTAACAAAACCTGCACATATACCCGTGAACTTAAAAGTTAAGTTTACCCATATAACAAACCTGCACATATACCCCTGAACTTAAAAGTTAAGAAAATAATAATAAAACTGAAAAAAAAAAAAAAAAAAAAGGCCCACCTTCGTGACCTCCTGATAAAGGGCTGAACTGATCTGAATTCCAGCAGGAGGAAATGGACCAGCCAGCACCTTCCCACCTCCCAGGGTGCACCATTCCCAATGCCCACCTCACCCCCTACCCATAGCTCTCCAACTCAGTCCGGTTCCAGTAAGAGTGGACAATGGCTGAGTGCTCTTGCCTGACTGGGTGACCTACAGCAATCAATCCCTCTGGGCCTCCAGTGCCTCATCTAGAATGTGGAAAGAATCCTAGTTGCTTCTCTATTCTCCCCTTCCAGGGCTGCTGTGGAGGAGGTGGGGTGGGAGGAAGGGAACTATGAAAGAGAGGGGTGAAAGAACTCCAAAAGAAAAGATTCTTCTGGCTGGGCGTGGTGGCTCACGCCTATAATCCAACACTTTGGAAGGCAGAGGCAGGCAGATCACTTGAGACAAGGAGTTCGAGACCAGCCTGGGCAACACGATGAAACCCTGTTTCCATAAGAATTATAAAAAAATTAGCCAGGTTTAGGGGGCCAGGTGCAGTGGCTCACACCTGTAATCCCAGCACTTTGGGAGGCCGAGACGGGCAGATCACGAGATCAGGAGATCGAGACCATCCTGGCTAACATGGTGAAACCCTGTCTTTACTAAACAAAATACAAAAAATTATCCAGGCGTGGTAGTGGAGGCAGGAGAATGGTGTGAACCCAGGAGGCAGAGGTTGCAGTGAGCCGAGATTGCACCACTGCACTCCAGCCTGGGTGACAGAGCGAGACTCTTTCAAAAAAAAAAAAAATTAGCCAGTCGTGGTGACACACGCCTGTAGGCCCAGCTACTTAGGAGGCTGAGGTAGGGAGGATCATTTGAACCCAGGAGGCATAAATTGCAGTGAGCTGAGATCTCGCCACTGCACTCCAGCCTGGGTGACAGAGCCAGATGGTCTCAAAAAATACAAACACAAACAAACAAACAAAAGGATTATCTTATTTCAGGGGCCTGCAAATCTCCTTTTGAAAATCTTTCATCAAACTAGACTTCTCCAATCCTGATTGCCTGCTCATTCAAGTTATTCATTCAACAGCTATCTGCAAAGCAGCCACTGAGAAGGTGCTGGGGCACCAGCCAGTGCTTGCCCTCAGGGAGCTGCAGACCCTGGCAGGAGGGCACAGATGTGCATCAAGGCACTCCACAATTGCCCAGTATTATGCTGGTGGGCTGCTCTCAAAGCTGAGAGGGACTCTGAGCTCAGTGTGGGGTGGGATCAGGGAGAGCTTCTTAGAGGAGTGGCATTTATACCCAGGCCTAAAGGATGATGAGATTTAAGTAGATGAAGAGAGATGGCCTCTGCTTCCAGCATCCCCCTCTGCCAATATGGGCCTCCTGCCCCACCAAACTGTTGGGTCTCATGCTCCCTGGGAAAACCCTGTCCCTTTCAAGGCTCAAAGTACACAGCAGGTGGGTGAATGAATGAATAATGCCCAACCAGGGCCTTCCTATTCAAACTCATGTGTTCTTTCCTTTCTTCAAATACTTTACCATCCAGCATGAGTCAGAAGACACCTGAGAGGCCTCCTACCCTACCCTTGCCCAGCCCATTCTCCAGAAAAGCAAACAGAGGCTGCACCTGGTTTGGTGTCTGGTGGAGGCAGCAGCAGCTCCCGGAGCTGGGAGTCTTTAACATCCTCGATCCAGCGAAGGTCCAGGAGCCGCAGGGCTGGCAGTGGGGCTGAGCCCAGGGCAGAGACGGAGAGCCAGGAGCAGCCAGAGAGCACCAGCTCCTGCAGGCCTGCGGGGAGGGGGGGGCAGTCAGGAAGCAGGTGCTGTGAGGACTCCATCCCAGGCCTGTCCCCGTCACCACCCTGTCCTCCACACCACACACCCTACCTTGTAGTCGGTTCAGAAGCCACATGAGCTGCTTCTTGGAGACACCTGTCCAGCTGAGGTCCAGGGCACGGGGCTGGCGGCGAACCACACCACTGAGCATGGGCGGGGTTAGTGACTTCCGCCGGCTCAGGTCCATTCGAGGCCACAGACGCTTGTCATAGCACCTAGTGGCCACAGGGGGGAGACAGAGACCTCAGCCCTCAGTTCTCAGCAGCCCACAGTTCCCCGGCTCCCCAGCTCCAGCTCCAAGGGTGTACCTCAGCTCTCTTCTGGCCACACAGACAACAGGGTGGCAAGAAGCACCTGGCCTCAGCCAAGAGCACTGGGACTGGAACCCAACTCCATCACTAACTGGAAATGAGACCCTGGGCAAGTCTGCTCCTCTCCCTGAGCCTCAGAAGCCTCGTTTATGATCAAAGGCAATAGCCCCTCACTCTGCCTGGCCACAGGGCAGCTGTCAGGTCACACGGGCTCATTCCAGCTGTGGGCCTCCCAGCATAGAAAGCATGCTGCCCAACACATACACAAATGCCACATATGCTGCCTGATGTCATGCCAATGGGACTGGTGTTATCCAGTCGTCTCCAGCCACCCTTGGGCTTCTCGATTCCTAACTGAGTTCCAGTGCTCTTGGGTCCTTGCCTTCTTTACTCATCTCTGCCTCTGATCCACACCTGCCCCATCTTGACAGCCAGCTGCCCGCAGCTGGACTTACAGCCCTAATATCTTCCCATTACATTACTGTGTTCCTCCAACTAGAATGTAAATTCCACAAGGGCAGATTTGCCTTTTCCACTTTTTGAAAAAAAATTTTTTTGAGTCAGGGTCTCACTCTGTCACCCAGGCTGGACACTATCGTGGCTCACTGCAGCCTCAACCTACTGGGCTCAAGCAATCCTCCCACTTCAGCCTCCTGAGTAGCTGGGACCACAGGCACATGTCACTACGCCTGGCTAATTTTTAAACAACTTTTTTGCAAACACAGGGTCTCACTATGTTGCCCAGGCTCGTCTTGAACTCCTGGCCTCAAGTGATCCTCCTGCCTTGGCCTCCCAAAACACTGGGATTACAAGCATGAGCTACTGCACCCAGCTGTGCATTTGTAATGAATGAATCAAGCTAGTAATTACTTAAAAGCTTCCACTGACCACTCTCCCCCACCTCCTCATCTACAGCATTTCATTTATTCTCTGATTATGGAAGGCCTTTTAGGTCCCAAATATTGAAGCTACTGAATGAGGCCTGAACAACATTAAACAGGTTTCCTAACCCCAGCACTCCACAGGCCTTGACAGACTATCTAACATGCAGTGGGCTGGGTGCAGTGGCTCACACCTGTAATCCCAGCACTTTGGGAGGCCAAGGTGGGTGGATCACGAGGACAGGAGTTCGAAAACAGCCTGGCCAAAATAGTGAAACCCCATCTCTACTAAAAGTACAAAAAATTAGCCAGGCGTGGTGGCGGGCGCCTGTAATCCTAGCTACTCGGGAGGCTGAGGCAGGAGAATCACTTGAACCCAGGAGGTGGAGGTTGCAGCGAGCCGAGATCGCGTCACTGCACTCCAGCCTGGGCGACAGTGCGAGACTCCATCTCAAAAATAACAAAAAACAAACAAAAACATGCAGTGAACTGGAGAAGGGCTTCTCAAACTTACTTCCCCAGGAACCCTTCCCAACCTCTCCCAAGGTAATCTAATAACACTGTAGTACACCAAAGTTCCTTTGGACTCAGTTTGAGAACTCTCTTCTCGTTCAGTAGTTCTCAAAGGCATATCTGGAAATGCCTCTGAGACTCAATGGACTATGTCAGAAGCAGGCCCAGGAAGCTTTTTTTTTTTTTTTTTTCCCTTGAGACAGCATCTTGCTTAGTTTCCCAGGCTGGGGTGCAATGCTGCGATCATAGCTCACTGCAACCTCAAACTCCTGGGCTTGAGCCATCCTCCCACCTCAGCCTCCTGAGCAGCTGGGACCACAGGCACATGCCACCACACTTTTTTTTTTTTTTTTTTGAGATGGAGTTTCGCTCTTGTTGCCCAGGCTAGAGTATAATAATATGATCTTGGCTCACTGAAACCACCACCTCCCGATTTCAAGCGATTCTCCTGCCTCAGCCTCCAGAGTAGCTGGGATTACAGGCATGCACCACTACGCCTGGCTAATTTTTTGTATTTATAGTAGAGATGGGGTTTCTCCACGTTGGGCAGGCTGGTCTCGAACTCCTGACCTCAGGTGATCTGCCCACCTCGGCCTCCCAAAGTGCTGGGATTACAGGCGTGAGCCACTGCGCCTGGCCTATTTTTTATTTTTAGTAGCGACAAGGTTGCCCAGGCTGGTCTTGAACTCCTGAGCTCAGGCGTTCAAGGGAATCTGTCTCTTGCTTCCCTCCCTGCCCTCATGACTCTGAAAGGCTTTTCCTTGCAGAAGCCCTGGGCTGGGGCGGTGATTCCCAAGCTCCAGTATTTGCTGTTCACTTATCTGCATAACATGATTTATCTTTGAATCATCTCCTCTTTGCACTTAAAACTAGTATTCTTTCCCATAAATAGGTTAATCTTAAAAATAAACACAAAAGGCTGGGCTTGGTGGCTCACGCCTGTAATCCCAGCACTTTGGGAGGCCGAGACAGGTGGATCACAAGGTCAGGAGCTCGAGACCATCCTGGCTAACACAGTGAAACCCCATCTCTACTAAAAATACAAAAACAAAATTAGCCGGGCATGATGGTGGGCGCCTGTAGTTCCAGCTACTCGGGAAGCTGAGGCAGGAGAATGGCGTGAACCTGGGAGGCGGAGCTTGCAAGTGAACCGAGACTGCACCACTGCACTCCAGCCTAGGCGACAGAGCGAGACTCCATCTCAAAAATTAAATAAATAAAATAAATAAATAAAATAAAATAAACACAAAAAAACCAGACCAGAGTTATTAAATCCTAGCCAGGTGTTGCCATTGCTTTAGGCTACTACCTGAAGACTACTTTTGTTAAACAGGGAGGTAAGTATCAGAGAAGTGTTAGAAAAAGCACCCAATGGACAAGACTTCCTTTCCAAAACTCACAGACGGATTAAGCCATACTTTTGTGTCACTGAAAAATGCCAGGCCTACTCCAGAGGCCCAGTGTGTCGTTTTATTATTTTTTTGAGACAAGGTCTCACTCTGTCGCCCAGGCTAGAGTGCAGTGGTGCAATCATAGCTCACTGCAGCCTCAAACTCCTGGACTTAAGTGATTCCCCTGCCAGCCAGGGGCGGTGGCTCAAGCCTGTAATCCCAGCACTTTGGGAGGCCGAGACAGGCGGATCAAGAGGTCAGGAGATCGAGACCATCCTGGCTAACACGGTGAAACCCCGTCTCCACTAACAAAAATATAAAAAACTAGCCGGGCAAGGTGGCGGGCACCTGTAGTCTCAGCTACTCGGGAGGCTGAACCAGGAGAATGGCGTGAACCCAGGAGGCGGAGCTTGCAGTGAGCTGAGATCTGGCCACTGCACTCCAGCCTGGGCAACAGAGCGAGATTCTGTCTCAAAAAAGAGAAAAAAAAAAAAAAAAAAAAGTGATCCCCCTGCCTCAGCCTCCCATGTAGCTGGGACCACAGGTATGCTTAGCTAATTTTTTCTTTTTAAATAGAGATGGGGTTCTCACTATATTGCCCAAGCTGGTCTTGAACCCCTGGGCTCAAGCAATTCTCCTGCCTCAGCCTCCCAAAGTGCTGGGATTACAGGCGTGAGCCACCCGGCCCAGCCCTGGTGTGACGTTTTAGAGAGGGCTGAGAGCACAGACACCAAGGCTTTAGTCCAAACACCTTCACCCCTCTGCCACCCACTCTCCTGTTCCCTCCTACCCTCACCCTGCTTTTCTGGCATTCCAGCCTCTCCCTCTCCTGATTCCTTCCTCTCAACTAATAAACATCTACAAATCTCTCCAATTCAAAACGTGAAAAGGAAAAAAACCAACTGACGCCCGACCCAGCTTCTGCCCCTAGGTCCTGCTCCTTTGCTCTTTCAGTGAGCAAGAAAATCAGTGACATCTGCCACATCCAAAACCTCTCTCTGCCCACTGTGACCCCGCCACAACTGTCACCACTTCCTTGAAGCCACTTCCCTTCCACAGTCCACAGCTGAAAGGAAGCCCCTTTCCCTGGGGGCACCCACAGGCCCCCAACTGTGTTTCTGTATCATACTGCACAAGGGCCAGGCCACACACTTACTTGCCCACCTACAGACACAGTGCTGTCTAATGCCAACACGTTGTGGCACATGCTGTGCCTCTGCCAGAAATGCCAACCCAGAGCCTTCGTGGCTCGGCTCCAGTGCCTCCTCTTCCAGGAAGTCTCCCACACCCTTCCTTGGCTAGAGCTCATCAGTCCCCCTGCTCTTGCACAACCAGGACACTAGGGTTAAACCTCAGAGGGGCAACCAAGAGTCACTGAGGGCTGAGTGTCTGGCTTCCACTGGGCATGGAGGCAAAGATGACAGGTTCCTGCCATACAGTCAGAGAGACATGGACAGTCCACAGTAACTGAGGCGACAGGTGGCATGGTAAAGAGTCACCTCAAGGACTGGGTGGGGGAGCCTCCTGGGGGGACAATGCCTGACCTGAGACTCCAAAGAAAGCAGCAGTTACTTCAGCAAGGGGAGGGGGAGGAGGGTATGTGTTCCAGATGGGGAAGAACCTGCGTCCAGGCCCACGAGAGACAAAACGGAGAGCTCTGGAAACCCCAGGCCACAGGAACTCATCATCATAACCAGAGTCATGCT
Source organism: Theropithecus gelada (assembly GCF_003255815.1). NCBI lineage: Eukaryota > Metazoa > Chordata > Mammalia > Primates > Cercopithecidae > Theropithecus > Theropithecus gelada. The sequence continues at coordinate 54,349,484 of NC_037688.1, forward strand.
GATCACAGCGACTTCAGCACTACTAACCAGCCATTATCCAGGGTTCACTGTGTGCCAGGCACTGTCCCATGCATTAAGCACTGAACCTCATGCCAGCCCTAGGAAGTCAACATTACCATTATCATCTCCTTTCTACAGTAAAGAAAATAAGGCAGGCGGGCGCGATGGCTCACGCCTGTTAATCTTAGCACTTTGGGAGGCCAAGGTGGGCGGATCACGAGATAAGGAGTTCGAGACCAGCCTGGTCAACATAGTGAAACCCGGTCTCTACTAAAAATACAAAAATTAGCTGGGTGTGGTGGCACGCGCCTGTAGTCCCAGCTACTTGGCAGGCTGAGGCAGGAGAATCACTTGAACCAGGGAGGCGGAGGTTGCAGTGAGCTGAGACCACAGCATCCCACTCCAGCCTGGGTGTCAGACTCCGCCTCAAAAAAAAAAAAAAAAAAAAAAAAAAGCCAGGTGCGGTGGCTCACGCCTGTAATCCCAGCACTTTTGGAGGCCGAAGCAGGTGGATCATGAGGTCAGGAGATTGAGACCATCCTGGCTAACACGGTTAAACTCCATCTCTACTAAAAAAAAATACAAAAAATTAGCCGGGCATGGTGGCGGGCACCTGTAGTCCCAGCTACTCGGGAGGCTGAGGCAGGATAACGGCGTGAACCCGAGGCGGAGCTTGCAGTGAGCTGAGATCGCGCCACTGCACTCCAGCCTGGGTGACAAAGTGAGACTCCATTTCAAAAAAAAAAAAAAAATTAGGCCCAGAGAGGTTGAGAAACATATTCGAGGCACCACGACTACCATGTGGTAGGTAGCAGAGGGAGGGTTCTACCTAGCCAGCCTGGGTGGAAAGCCTGAATTCTGACGAGAGAAGAGGCATGGGTGGAGCTGCAAAGGAGGGATGGGGCAGGGTGTCAAGGAAGGCTGGAATGCCAGGCCACAGACTGTCATGGTCACTGAGCCCAGAGCTGAGGATGTGAGCTGTGAGGATCTAAATCCCAACTCTGCCACCTCCAGGCTTTGGGGGGCCTCAGGCAAGTCACTCGCCCTGTGTGGGCTTCCATTTCCCAAACTGTACAGTGGGGTGAAGAACAGCGCTTCCTTCAGAGGTTGCTGCGACAAGGAAGGGACACAGTTCAGGGAAGTGGTTGGTGCAGTCAGTGGGCCCAGTTCATGTCCATATGTCCAACAGGACTGCGATGGTGGGCGTCTGTTGTGAGGGTGACAGGGAGCCACAGGTGGGTTCTAAGCTGGAGAATGACACTGAGACAAGAGGCAGGGAAAGCTCTAAGAGCCAAGGTGTGCCATCATCCCAGAGACATGTGGCTTGACACCAAAGTCCCCTAACCCATTCACTTCCTCCTGGACTCCAGCCACCCCGCAATGAGTCCTTTCCTACTAGGCTGACCTGCAAACCCTCAATTCCAATCCTAACCGTCCCTCTTGCAGAAGCCCCGGGGAACAAAGAGTTGGACCAGCCCTTACTGCCCCTTGAGGGCTCACAGCCCCTAGGGCTCCAAGCACTGCCAGTTCTGCCCTCTTGGAGGTCACTGAGCCACCACTGTTCTCCAATCTGTCCACCTCCAGGCCCTACCCGACTATGATCACCTTGGGTTCCAGTCCCTTCCTCGCTGCCCTCTCTCTATCCATGTCCTCAAAAGCCCCAACCCTCTTCCTTGCAACTCAACAAACCCTGCATGCCTCCCCTGCCACCCTCTCTCCACTCTTCACTCTTAAGGGATCACTTCACTTTCCAGTTCCAAGAGAAGATGGGAGCCACCAGACAGGAAAGCCTCAGCCTCCTGCTCTCCCCGACACATGCCTCTCCAGCGCCACCCTCTGTACATCTCTCCACCCTGCATCCTGGTTTCCTCTCCTCCACTCATTCAGCGAAGATGATCTCACTGCCCACTGTCCGCCAGGTGCCGTTAGACACCAGGGACACAGCAGGAACAAACAAATCAAGTCCCTTCCTGGGAGCTGATGCCCTTGACTCCATTCATTCTGGCTTTGGACCCCCCTCCACCCCCAGAGCACAGCTAAGGACCCAAGGCCTCCTGGTAGTAAAATACAACCACCACTTCCTGGTCCTTGATCTCCCATGGCCTGTCGCCAGCATCCACCTCTGCTCACCACATTCCCTCCTGCCTCACTCTCTACTCAGGGGCATACCTCTGGCCGTGGGCTCCTCCAATTCTCTGGCTAGGCTCTTACTCTAACTCACAAGTACTGATGTATGATCTTTTGCCCTCTTCATCAAAGCTGCTTGGCTTGCTACCTACAGGCTGAGAACTCCCAAACTTGTATCTTTCTCTTGAGCATCAGACCCACACTTCCTGAGCACACCACACACGTCAGTCATCTGAGCTCTTTACCTTCCCCGAACATGCTCCTTCTGAGCCTGGGGAATGATGCTGTTGCCCATACAGGCTCCTGGGTCAGAAACTCACCTGAGGGTTACCCTGCTGTCCCCACTGCCAGTTAGTCACCAAGTCCAAGCCATTCCACTTTTTTTTTTTTTTTTTTTTTGAGATGGAATCTTGCTCTGTTGGCCAGGCTGGAGTGCAGTGGCTCGATCTCGGCTCACTGCAACCTCCGCCTCCCGAGTTCAAGCGATTCTCCTGTCTCAGCCTCCCAAGTAGGTGGGATTACAAGCACCCACCACCATGCCCAGCTAATTTTTGTATTTTTAGTAGAGAGAGGGCTTCACCATGTTGGCCAGGCTGGTCTCGAACTCCTGACCTCAGGTGATTTGCCTGCCTCGGCCTCCGAAAGTGCTGGGAATTACAGTCATGAGCCACCACGCCCGGCTTTTTTTTTTTTTGAGACAGAGTTTCACTCTCTCTGCCCAGGCTGGATGGAGTGCAGTGGCATGATCTCGACTCACTGCAACCTCTGCCGCCCAAGTTCAATTGATTCTCCTGTCCCAGTCTCCTGAGTAGCTGAACTACAGCTGTGTGCCACCATGCCTGGCTAAATTTTTTGTATTTCTAGTAGAGATGGGGTCTCACCATGTTGGCCAGGCTGGTGTCGAACTCCTGACCTCAAGTGATCCACCTGTCTCGGCCTCCTGAAGTGCTGCAATTACAAGCAGGAGCCATCATGCCTGGCCCAAGCCATTCCACTTCTTAAAAAGTTCTTACGCCGAGCGTGGTGGCTCATGCTTATAATCCCAGCACTTGGGAGGCCGAGGTGGCTGGATCACCTGAGGTCAAGAGTTCAAGACCAGCCTGACCAACATGGAGAAACCCCCATCTCTACTAAAAATACAAAATTAGCCAGGCATAGTGGCGCATGCCTGTAATCCCAACACTTTAAGAGGCCAAGGTGGAAGGATCACTTGAGGCCAGAAGTTCAAGACCAGCCTAGGTAACAGCAAGTCGCCGGTTCCTGCAAAAAGTTTTAAAAATTGGCCAGGCACAGTGGCATGTGCCTGCAATCCCAGCTACTCAGGAGGCTGAGGCAGGAAGATTGCTTGAGCCCAGGAGGTTGAAGCTGCAATGAGCTATGACTGCACCACTACACTCCAGACTGGGTAACAGAGACAGACCTCTCTCTAAAAAAGAAAAACAAAACAAAACAAAACAAAAGGCCTGGCAAGGTGGCTCACACCTGTAATCCAAGCACTTTGGGAGGCCAAGGCAGGTGAATCACCTGAGGTCAGGAGTTCGAGACCAGCCTGACCAATATGGCAAAACCCCAGCTCTACTAAAAATACAAAAACTAGGCTGGGCGTGGTGGCTCATGCCTGTAATCTCAGCACTTTGGGAGGCTGAGGCAGGCGAATCACCTGAGGTCAACCTTGTCTCTTCTAAAAAAGTACAAAAATTAGCCGCGCGTGGTGCTCTATGCCTGTAGTCCCAGCTACTCAGGAGGCTGAGACAGGAGAATTACTTGAACCTGGGAGGCAGAGGTTGCAGTGAGCGGAGATTGCGCCCAGGCACTCCAGCCTGGGTGACAGAGCAAGACTCCATCTCAAAAAAAAAAAATATTCAGGCATGGTGGCGGGCACTTGTAGTCCCAGCTACCTGGGAGGCTGAGACAGGAGAATCACTTGAACCTGGGAGGCGGGGGCTGCAGTGAGCCGAGATCACACCACTGCACTCCAGCCTGGGCGACAGAGCAAGCCTCCGTCAAAAAAAAAAAAAAAGTTATCATTGCAAATCTTTCCCCACTGCTGCTGCTTCTGTGCCCAGACCTGGTAGAGCCTCCTGAGTGGTTCTGCTGTGCCCCCACAGGCCCCTGCTCTCCCCAGCTCTTGTCCTTTTCATTGAGAGGTGCCATCTGATTATTTAGTCCCTCCAGGCACTGTGCTGAGGGCTTTGCAGGAATCACTTCACTTAACCCCACAAGATGAGTATGCATACAAACCCAGACCGCAGATGAGAAAACCAAGGCCTGGAGAGGTATCGCTCTCCACACATGGCCATACAGCCAGTGAAACCCAAGGACGCAGACTCCAGGGCCTACACTGGGAGCCACTGCCTCTCGCTTTGTCTGCTTCAGGCCACATGTCTCCCGTTGAAGCAGAAATTAGGTCCCTTTCAGTCTGGCTCCCACATGCCAGGCACAGAGTTGGCCTTGAAGGGGCCTCAGCAAACATTTCCTTGATTAGTACATGAGGCGGGTATCATCCCCTGCAACTTCTGTAACTATCTGCTTCTATGTTGCAGCTTAACTATATGCTCTTCAAGGGCACAGATCTACATTCTGAGGCCTAACAGGCTGTGCTTTCAGCAACTATTTGCAACTAAGTAAATACTGGCTACAATGAGGGCTCTTTCTCAGTAGTTTCTATTTCCCAGGTACTGTGCTCAGTTCTTCCTGTGTATTAGCTCAAGAAAACACTATGCAAGAGTGTTGATTATCTGGTTTTTCAGATGAAGAAACCAAGGCACAGGAAGTTAAGTGACTGGCCTAATGGTTTACAGCTTCATCAGCTGTAACCATAACCGGTAGCTCATGTCTGTAATCCCAGCACTTTGGGAGGCCGAGGCGGGCACATTACTTGAGGTCAGGAGTTGGGAGACCAGCCTGGCCAACATGGTGATACTCTGTCTCTACTAAAAATACAAAAAAAAAAAAAAAAATTAGCCGGGTACGGTGGTGGGTGCCTGTAATCCCAGTTATTCAGGAGGCCGAGGGAGGGGAATTGCTTGAACCCGGGAGACAGAGGTTGCAGTGAACCAAGATCGTGCCACTGCACTCCAGCCTGGGTCACAGAGTGGGGCTCCGACTTAAAAAAAAAACAAAAAAACAAAAAACAGATTCTGTCGCAGGCAATTTGCCTTCAGAGCTTACACTCTGGTACTTTTGGCTGCACAATCTCTGCAGATACCAGAAGGCACCAGTGGCCCAGAGCTGGTCCCAAAAGAAGACTAGAGTTTGAGTTCAGCCATGAACTTGTACTATAACTTCAGGTGTCCCTTTTCCCTCACAGGGCTGCCATTATGAAGGTCAGATCAGCTAACCCTGGTGCAGTGCCCAACAGGGAGCCTGGTCCCAGCCACAGCGAGTCCCTGGGAAAGAGCCTGATAGCCTCGTTTACTGCAACATTTCTTGGGCACTCACACCGCCCTTTGTCCCGTGCTAGGGACATGAAGATAAAACAGACACAGTTATCTGCTCCCACCCCAGCAACTGACGGGAACATGAAATGAGTAAATGAATGAAGGCTTGTCAACACGCCGAAGGCCTCTGTGTGCTCTACGAGGGGAACAGTGCACTGTGGGAGTTTGATGGAGAGAAGGAGGAATTTTGTTGGGGGCGAGATCAGAGAAGAAGACAAGAGGCTCCGGAGGATGACCGACATTTCTAATCGAGGCTGCGGGGATGGGGGATGGGCAGAGGGTGTTAGTGGTGGCTCCAGGGCAGAAGGAAAGCAGGAACTGAGTCAGGAGGTTCAAGCCTGGCTGTCTTTCGAGGGCAGGGGCAGCCCAGCACATGGCGTTCTCCTATGTGAATGGAACCAACCATCAGACTGTTTTCGGAAGTGGCAGTATGAGAAGTGACAATGCGGTACAGCGCTCAGTGCTATGGCTGACACACACCAGACACTCAATATAATCGCTACTATTAGGAGGAAAGGCATCAGAGCCAAAGGGCCTAAGTTCCAATGCTTGGTTCTACCACCACTTCCCTTCCACATGACCTTGGGCCTCAGCTTCATCTGAAAAAGGGGAAAATAACCTCTACCTCAAAGTTGTCTGGGGGGTTAAATAAGCCCGTAAGTGCAAAGTAACCTGCATGTGGTAAACACAGAAGGATGCACTGTAATCTGTACACGCTAGAGAAGTATCCCCAATATAAAAGCAAGGCCCAGAGAGGGCCAGAGACCTACCGCAGGTCACCCAGCAAGCGGGAAGCCTGCTGGCCACGGAACGCAGGCCTGTCCAGGCCACTCACCAGCGGCTCCAAGTTCGGCAGACTCGCATGCAGATACACAGCTCCCGTGGCCCGAGGTGCTGGAAGACGCGAAGCCAGGCGGCCCGGGGCAGGGGGTGGTCGGATCCAGCAGCCAAGGGGAGTGTGTCGGGCTCAGGGCTTCGAGGCGGGGGCCGCACCACGTGCCGCTCCAGCTGTGGAGGCCGGGGTGGTGGGGCGGGGCCCAGGGGCCAGCTGAGCAGGGGCCCCCCGCTGCCAGGGCGCACAGCCCGCCGCCCCCCGCGGTTCTCTTTCTCGCCAGAGCTGCCCCGGGCTGGCCGTCGCCCATTCCGGGCCTCGCCGGGGGCTTCGTCCTCACTCAGCGATGTGCCCGAAGAGTCGGAGTCGGAGTCTGAGTCCGAGGAGGAAGAGGAGGTGTCAGGCACCCGTTCCAGCAGCTGGCACATCCGCTTGAAACGTTCTAACTTCTCCCTCTGCGGGGACGGGGATGGCACCGCTGGGCCCTCTGCAGAGGCCAAAGGCGGCTTTGGTTTCTGCAGGGAGACAGGGTTGATGCTGTTCTAGGGCCTGGGATACATTTTCCCACCCCTCTACCCCGAGGAGTCATCAGGGGATGAACAGCCCAAGGGAGAGTCCTGAGTTCCAGCCCTGGCTCTGCTCAGGACAGTGGGAGACCTTGCTAAAGCCACTGCCGGGCCCTGGGCCTCAGTTTCCTCATTGGTAACAGAAGGGTGCTAATTAAAATAATTTCTAGCTGGGCGTGGTGGCTCATGCCTGTAATCCTAGCACTTTGGGATGCTGAGGCGGGAGGATCATGAGGTCAAGAGATCAAGGCCATCCTGCCAACATGGTGAAACCCCTTCTCTACTAAAAATACAAAAATTAACTGGGCATGGTGGTACAAGTCTGTAGTCCCAGCTACTCGGGAGGCTGAGGCAGAATTGCTTAAACCCAGGAGGTGGAGGCTGCAGTGGGCCAAGATTGCACTACTGCACTCCAGTATGGGCGACAGAGGGAGACTGTCAAAGAAAAGAAAAGAAGAAAAAAAAGAAAAGAAAAGGAAAGAAAAGAAAATAAATTTCCAGCCCTTATGGATTTGCATGGCTTAGGCAATTCCAAAAGCAATAGGGAATGGAGAAATGAGAGACCCGCTTTGAGTTCTGGCTTGCCCTCCACTCTGGATGGCTGTGGGAAGCCCCTGCTTCATCATCTACTACCCAGACCAGCTGGAGCAGGCGTCTGTCCACCAACCGAGGGTAACAGTGACTGGCCCCATGAGCAGCACCCCACACCGGCTGACTCACTCCGTCCTCACAGTCCTAACGCAGTGCTGACCTGGGCCACTCTTTTCAGACATGAGGAAACTGAGGCTTAAAGGCACGAAGTGACTTGTCCAAGGTTACAAACTGACAAACAGCAAAGGCAGGATTTGGACCCAATCAGGCAGACTCCTGTGTTGAGTGTCCATGCCAAGTAATATCTCAATTCTGGCTTTACTGTATGACTTCGACAAGTCTTCAAACTTCTCTGGGCCTTATTTCCCTTGAATCTAGTAAATTTTATAGCTTACAAAGCTCACTGCCTTTCAGAACCTCATTAGACATATACAGTTCTGCAGAATAAGGGGGCAAGGCAGACAGCAGCATCTCCACTTCATGGATAAAGAAACTAAGGTCCCAGCACTTTGGGAGGCCGAGGCAGGCGGATCACGAGGTCAGGAGATCGAGACCATCCTGGCTAACATGGTGAAACCCCGTCTCTACTAAAAATACAAAAAAAATTAGCCGGGCATGGTGGCGGGCCCCTGTAGTCCCAGCTACGGCAGGCTGAGGCAGGAGAATGGCGTGAACCTGGGAGGCGGAGCTTGTAGTAAGCTGAGATTGCGCCACTGCACTCCAGCCTGGGCGACAGAGCAAGACCCCATCTCAACAAAAGAAAAAAAAAACAACAACAACAAAAAATAAGGCTCAGGGTGGCCGACAAGCTTCTAGGACCATACAAAGAGTAAACAAAGAAATTTGAACTCAGTTCTCTCCCCTGTAAGGCTTGGAAAGATGAGGCAAGTAGGTCAGATGAGCCCTAAGGGTTTTTGGGAAGTCAGGGGCTCCTGTGGCCTGGACACAACCCACCCTCCCACCCAACTCATCCCAGGAGTTCAGACGTCCACCGCAGCCAAGTGGGGATGGGGCAGAACAAGGTGAGCAGGAAGGGATAGTCCTCAGGCTCCAGGGTGAAGGGTGGGGCAAGGGAAGGTGGGAAGGGGAGGGAGGAGGTCCCCGGCACACCTCCCAGTTCTCGGGAGGGAGCCCAGGGTGGCAGGATGAGAAAGCCTGGCTCGGATTCAGAACCCTGGGGGGCAGCAGGCCCGGGCCGCCTGGGTCCGATCCTCGGAGGAGGCAGGCGTCTCCACCCACCTTCTTCAGGTGCCTCTCTCGGCCTCCTTTCACCTACCAGGGTGAGAGGGAGATATGGGGGAAGGGAGAGACCCCATTAGGCCCTCATGGGTCAGAAATCTAAGGTCCATGCCCTCCTCTTAGACTACAAGTCCCAGAAGCCCCCGACCCAGGGATAACTCTGAGCATGCTCACCTTGCACCCAGCGTCCTAGCCCACTGAGCATGCTCCATCTCCTCTTTCCTCCCCTCAGGCCCTCTCCAGCCCCTCCCTCCTCCCATGCAGGGATGATCTGAGCATGCTCTCTCCTGCCTCCCTAACCCACCCAGGGCTCCCAAAGCTTCCAGCAGTGCCAGCTCACCTCACCTGTCCCCCCCTCCTCCACATTGAGCATGCTCTATCCTCCCCCACCACCCAACTCCTGAACTACATCTCCCAACAGCCCTTGGGGGAACCCACGGAGCACCGCTCCCAAGCCCACACACCCCCACAGAACCAGCCAGGACTACAGGTCCCAGAATTCCTAAGGCCAGGCCTAGTGAGCATGCTCCGTGGCTCACCTTTTTCCTTGGGGTGGGGGGCTCATTCCCTGCCTCCCTTTCCTTTCGTTTGGGGGGCCCAGGCACGTCCTCTGGGGGGGGGCCGGCAGGCAAGGGGCCCTTGCGCCTAGGCGGGGGCGGTGGAAGCGGCGGCTCCTCTGTCAGCTTCCATCCGCTCCCCAAGCTGGCGCCCTCCTCGCCGTTGTCGGCCCTACGGCGGCCAGGCCCCTCACCTGAATCCTAGGTGGGACGGAAGCTGGGGGTGAGGGCCTGCACAGCTCCCCGACCCACCACCTACCCATAGCTCAACCCAGCCCAGCCCCTACCTTGCTGGTGCGGCCTTCCTGGGTGCAGCGAGGGCACTCCCAGCAGTTGGGGATCTCTGCATTGATGACACCCTCAGCCTTCCCCATCTGTAGGCAAGATGGCAGCGAGTGGGGGGTTGGCCAGGAAGCCCAGAGCCCGGGTCCCCCCGACTCCCTGCTCCCTGACAATCTGCCCCACCCCAGTTGCCAGGGTCCCAGGGCCATCACCTTCAGGCAGCCAGGGTGGACGATCTCGTTGCAGATTGTGCACTCCATGAGGCTCAAACCAAATTTCTCTTCCTCTCCCTCCACCGTGTCCTCCTTCCCAGCCTCCCCACACAAGAGGCACACAGCTGTGTGTGGGAGCACGGGCTGTTGGGGGAGAGGGGACATCAGGGGCCCCGAAAGCTAACAACAGGGGAAAGACCCTTCCTTCTAGGGACCCTGGCCAGCTGCCGGATGAGGTGCAGCACCCACCGGCCAAGCTGGGTCTGATCCTGAGTTTGCTCCTTTGGGGAGTGTGACCTCAAGCAACTAATTTAACCTCCTTAAGTCTCCATTTCTGCATCTGCAGAATGGGGCTAAGAATCTTTCCCTCGCAGGACTCTTGGGAGAGCAAGATGATACATGAGAGACACTGATACGTAGCTGTTATAACCTGTGACTGTTATAGCTGGACCCAGGGCCAGTGTGACCCTGAAATTACAACTAGCTTTGGAGAGGACAGTAACACTCAGAGGGTGGGGAAGACAGCTTGGGGTGATACCAAGGTCGCTCCATGAGAGTCCAAGGGTTGCTCTGAATCCCACAATGAACCCGGTTTTGGCAAGACCCCCTGGGAACACTACGGAAGTCGCTAGTCCTGGGGAAGTGGGGGCAGCCTCAGGCAGTGTGACTTTGGGGAAGACAGTGGTAGAACTGAGTCATAACAAGGATGCGGCAGAATCAAGGAAGATGCAGGTAGTGGGAGAAGAAAGAGTGAGGCAAGGGGTTGGGGGAGAAAAGAAGTGAGGGGCTGAAGGGTGAAGAGACCAACCAGGAAAGAGCAGCAGGAGGAAGAGAGGGAGGTGGCAGAGTGGGGAGGGGGACGCAGGATGCAGCTGGCTCCTCGAGGCTCCTGGGGAAGGGCCGTGCTCTGGAGCCCAGGGACGCTCAAAGGATGAGGAAGGCAGGGCGGAAACCCATGCTTCCCTAATCCCTACTGTGTGCTGGGCCTTGTGGTAGACACATTCGCGTCCATGCCATTGTTTAATCTTTACAACTCAGCAAAGGAAACATTTTACAGAAAAGGAACCTGAGGTTCATTCAACATGATTTGCTCAAGGTCACATAAAGGGTGAGCTTGGCCTCAAATCCAAGACCACCCTTGGTGAGGAATAGGCCAGAGAAGGGCAAGACCTGTTGGAAGGGGGCCATCTCTGGGGATGGGCCCCCTCCTGCACAGAGACCTCTTGGGGGGTGGTAAAGCAGGGGTTGGGCATTCTGTGGGGGTGTGACTCTGAGAGCTGGGAAGAGCCTCAAAGTAGGGACTAGGTCAGATCCTTCTGTGCACCTGGATGCTGCCCCTAGCTTGGAGTTGAGGACATAAATGGAGGTTGACACAAACTAGTGAATGAAGGGAGGAAATGAGCTAGTGAACAAACAGCTACTCCACAGGACAGGCTGGGAGGCAGTCACCAGCCATCCCAGGGAGGTATTGGGAAGGGTGGGCAGAGCTCAAAGGTGGGGGCAGAACTCACGGCAGTGCACTGCCGGAGCAGGCACGACTGCTTCATGCGCCCGGGCCCCCCGAACTTCTTCATGTCTCGGCAGAAGTGGCAATCCCCGCACTCAGTTCGCACACAGGCCCGGCAGCGGCGGCAGCGGGTTCGGCGTCGGCGCGCTCCGGCCCCCGGCCCCCGGCTGCTCGACGACATTGGGGGCGTCAGCAACGCCGAGGGCTGTGGGTGGATGGTGGCAGGGTCAGATGGGCCCACTGGGGCCCTGGCCTGGGAGACTCCCAGCAGCTCCCTCCACCCATAGACAGCTAGAGCCTGCCCTCTTCCCCAGGGGGACAATGAGGTCACCCCGTCCTGTGTATCTGGGGGCCAATCCTCTACTCATGGCCTGTCTCCCTGCAGCAGCTCAAGAGGAGCCCAAGAACTGCTTCCCGGTCTAGCTCCTCTACCGCTTCCTCAGGGTCCCTCCCCTAGCCCCGGGAGCAGGAGGGGATACCCAAGCCCTCTCCTCTGCCATCCCCACACACTGGAGCTCCTTGGAAAGGTCAGGCACTCCTTGTTCGTGGTGTTAGCTTGGAGAGGTCCCAACTCTTCCCCTGTTATCAGACTGTAGAATACCCCAGGCTCTCCCCATCCTCAATCTGGGGTAAATTGCCCAGATTCACCTCCCAGATACCCACAGATTCCTAGATGGAAGCTCCGGACTTTTCTTCCCCCCACCCCTCCACCGCCCTTCATCCACAGCAGCCATCCAATCTCTCTTCCCCTCAACCCAGTTATCCTCCCCAGATCTAGCGAGATCCTTGCCCCCAAGCCCCTAACGATCTCCTCTGCCCACTAACATCCCAGGGCTCCGACAATCCAGGAGATGCTTCTTCAGAGACCCTTCTCAGCCCAAGATCTCAGCCCCTCTTGTTCCCCACAGGGCTTCCTCCTCCAGGACATCCTCCTCTTGGATCCCTCAGGTCCACCTGGGCAATCTCCCAGATTCCTTGGGATTCTAGAATCCAGCCTGACATCTCCCCAGAACTCAGGTTGGGATCAGTCCTAGGCCCCCCAGCATCCCGGGCTGCTTTCATCCCTAATCATCTAGAATCCCTTGGGCTCCCCCTCCCATGGAAACCAGATCCTCCAAGATCCCATGTGGAATTAGAAGCCCGGAGGGTCTCTTTCCAGTAAGAGTCTTACCCCAGATTCCCCCTTTCCAGGGACTTCCATACCCATCCATGGGGCTAAGGGGCCCTCCAGCGCTCCAGGGGAGGGGCCTGGAGGGCGGCGACTGCAAGCGGGGGTGGGGGCTTTCAAGGAGAAGCAGGGTCTAGGAAGGAGGGCCAGTTCCCCAGGGTGGAGAGGTCATAGGAAGGAGGGCTGGAGATGAGTTTGGAGCAGAGAGAGGGTGAGGCTGGGGGCGGGGAAGGTAGAGAGAGGCCGGGCTGAGGATGAATGGGAGTGGGCGCTGCCCAGGTCTAGGGGTGAGGAGGAGCCGCATGAACCCACCTCACACGTGTCCCGGGAGCCATCTCTCCCTTCTCGGCAGCTCCCGGCGGGTCGGCGGCCATCGGCGGCGGGGGGGCCGGGCGGCGCGGGGCGCGGAACGCTCAGAACGCCGGGGTCCACGGCCCCCCGAGGGCGCTCGGCCCCTCCCTCCGGCGGAGGCCGGGACGGCGGCGAGTGGAGATGGGGGGCGCCGGGGGCGAGGCCCTCCCACGGGCTGCGGCGCGGCCCTTCCAGGGGGAGGTCCTGCTCTGGGGGGCTCAGTCCCTCAGCCCCCCCAGGCCAACGGGGGCTCCTTGGGCGCAGGGTGCTCAGCTTCTGCCCGGGGCCCACTCAGTCCCGGGTCCGAGTCCCAGCTCCCCTCCCCCCACCCCACCCCGCCTCTCCCCAGCGCCCCTGGCCCTTTAACTGGCCCCTTCCCGGACCCCACTGCCCAGGGGTCCAGGGCCAGGCCTGGGCCCCCCCCCACCGTTTCCGGGGTTCAAACCCCGCCCACCGCCGGTTCCCGGGGAGGGGGGGGTCGCTGTAACCTGCCCCCCTCCCCTGGGCCCGCCCCTGGACTGCGACCCCCTGCCCTACGGCTACGAGGCGAGCGGAGGGGGGTGAAGGAAGCTGCTCCGGCCCCGCCCCCCCAGCCCGCGCGCACCCCCGACCTCTCCCCCTCCCCCCAGCGCGCGACCCTCGGGAGATAGGGATTTAAATAAAATTTGAATAAATCCCCCTCCTCAAGCGGGAGGGTGGAAGGAAAGGATAGAGGGGGAGAGGGAAAGGGGAAGGGGGTAGTTGGGGTGTCTTAACCCCCCTGGTCCCCCAGCCCCGCGCTGCTACGGCCCGGGGCCCTGGCCGCCTCTCTCATCCCTCCTCAGCTCCTTCCTCCTTCCTCCTCTCTTTCCCCCTCCCCTCCCTCCTCCTTCCCTCCTCCTCCTCCTCCTCCTCTTTACTCCCTCCTTCTCCCAGAGGAACCCCGCCCCCTTCCCCCTCCTTCCTCCACCACCTCCACTTTCTAGGACGAGCGCGCGCAGGGCTCGACGGGAGTTGTAGTCCTGCAGCCACTGATACTACGGGGAAACAATGGGACGCTGGGGGCAGCGGGAACTACAAACAGGATGGCGGAGGGCGTGCCCAGCCGGGAGCCAAGGATGCCGGGAGTTAGAGTCCCGTTGCCCCGAGGCTCCCAGTTGCAGAACATCGAGAAGGAGCGGGAACGATGACTACAAACAAGATGGCCTTCTCCCCCAACCCGACCTCCTTCCCAGGCACTCACACGCCCTCCTGTCCACAACCCTCCGCGTGTGTGATACCTGACGGGAGTCGCAGTCCATCTGCTGCCTTCCCGCTGCCATTTCTACTCGTCAGGAACAATGGAAAGGTGAAAAGGAACGAGGACTACAAGCAAGATGGCGGAAGAGGGACCTACACCTGACTAGTAGTCGATCTTACGAGGTGCGATGGGATTAGTAGTTTTCTAGCCTTCCAGTGTTCCTTCAGAATGGCGGAACCAGGAGGACGAGGAGACTACCATAAAGATGGCAGGCCACCTAGCCTCTCCCGGTCTCCGCTTTTCACCACCTTGGGCACCTCGCCCGCCTGTGGTCTCGAAATCCCCCCAACCAGTGGCGCACGGCTTGACGGGAGTTGCAGTCCCCCGGCTCACGTCTATCATCTCCAGTCGAGACAATGGAAGGGGATGGGGCGGGGCCACCGGCAAAGATGGCGGCTGCAGGGCTGGGGCGACGGTGACACGGGATGTGTAGTCCAGGCGCCTAGCCTCTTCCCTGCGGAAATAAGGGAGAGGACTACGGTAAAGATGGCGACCTCGCCCCTCGACCTCTGCGCCGGTGCTTGCTGGGAAATGTAGTTCCCTGCCGAGCGCAACAGAGAAAGTACGTCGCTGTTGAAATGTGAATCCCGGCGGACACGCCAAATTGCGAGCCGACGGATACGGAAAGACTCTTTTCTCCTCTCCCCACCGCCCACCTCTGAACAGCCTGGCGGGAAATGTAGTTCCAAGCTTTCACTCGCGAGTGGAGGGGGAGGATTTATTTCACCGGTGGGGATCAGTGAGGGTAGGGGAGAAAGACGTTGGGCGATCCAGGAATAAAGAATGTCCGCCTCCCCATGGGGTGAGGACTTCGCGTTTCAGGGGAGGGCCCTTAAAGGAAGGCAGCAGGAATCCATCAGTCTTGTCGACCAGGGGGGCGTGGTTCTCGTCGAGAGTGCATTTACACTCTTGTACCCTAGAAAGCCTGGGCGCCTCCCACTCGATTCCTGCTCCTCAGACCTCCGGGAACCAGTGTCTTACAAGGCGTGCGGGCTCCAGGGAAAAGGACCTGGAGTCACAGCGAATCCCCGCCCCGCCCCGAGAAGCCACCAAACCTTGCTTTTTCTCATCTGAAAAATGGGGACAGTAGGGATAATGATCCCCACCTCGAAGCACAGTTGGGAGTGTTAAACAAGCCAATATTCTTGTCACCAAAGTGCCCAACTCTGGCATGGGGCACGCAGTGGTAGATCCCTTTCTAAGGTCCCTTCCTGCCCAGCCGTTCTGGGAGCCCAGGAATCCATGATGCCGGACGGAGTTAGCTTCTGTGAGAAGAAAACTGACGGGCAGGCTCCTCCCAGCTTGAACCGACCCCAGCCCCTCCTCATCGGGGTCCTCCAGCGTCTGTTACCGAGCACTGCTCCCAGGGGGCGCTCAATCTCCATTCGACTGGGGTACTACAAACACGATTTCCGCAACGTGGAGTTGCGGGCGCTGCACGCTGTCCAGCCTCATCCCCTGTCTGATTTCCAGTCAGCCTTGGAGGCCTAGACACTTCAACTGCCTATGCAAATGGAACGGCTTCTCATCTCTCTGCCGTTTTTTGTTTTTTTGTGTGTTTTAAGGTCTTGCTGTGTCGCTTGGGTTGGAGTGTAGTAGCAGGACCAGTTTGCTGCAGCCTCGACCTCCTGGACTTAAGCGATCCTCCTGCCTCAGCCTTGTGAATACCTGGGACTTCAGGCACGCACCACCACACCCAGCTAATTTTTATTTTTATTTATTTATTTATTTATTTATTTATTTATTTATTTATTTGAGACGGAGTCTCGCTCTGTCGCCCAGGCTGGAGTGCAGTGGCCGGATCTCAGCTCACTGCAAGCTCCGCCTCCCGGGTCTACGCCATTCTCCTGCCTCCCGAGTAGTTGGGACTACAGGCGCCCGCCACCTCGCCAGGCTAGTTTTTTGTATTTTTTAGTAGAGACGGGGTTTCACAGTGTTAGCCAGGCTGGTCTCGATCTCCTGACCTCGTGATCCGCCCGTCTCGGCCTCCCAAAGTGCTGGGATTACAGGCTTGAGCCACCGCGCCCGGCTAATTTTTAAACTATAATTTTTTTTTTGTTGTTCAGACGAAATCTTGATATGTTGCCCAGGCTGGTCTTGAACTCTTGGCCACAAGTGTTCCTCCCGCCTTGGCCTCCCTAAGTGTTGGGATTATACGGTGAGCCAGCAGCCATAACCCTCTTCTCAATCTTCCTCCTCCCCTGGAAAACCTGCTCACTTCTGACCCCAAGACAGCCCTCTCCCCTTCCCTCTTTCTCCTGTGTTTGGCGGACCAGCCCCAGCAAGGACTTGGTGGTTGTGGTTTTTCTATCAGGGAGGTCAATGACTGGCCAGTGTCCTGTGAAGTCTCAACTTGGCAGAAACTTGCCCAAGGCTGGATGGGAGGCTCCTTTGCAGCTCAGGCTTTATCAGTCAGGAAATCCCTCGCCCTCCCTAGAGGATTGGCTGTCCCCTCTATCCTCACTGCTTGAATTTGGTGTTGCATGATTGATTTCTACCCTGTTCCCTCTGCTTGAGGGCTATCCTCCCCACGCCCATCTCACTTCTCCACCCAGTTCACTATTCATCCTTCAGGTCTCTATTTATGTATTGATTATTTATTGTTTTACTCTCTCACCTTTCTAAAAGGTCTCTATTTAAATGCCACTGTCAATCCCAGCACTTTGGGAGGCCTAGGCGGGCGGATCATGAGGTCAGGAGTTCGAGATCAGGAATGGCCAGTATGGTGAAACCCTGTCTCTCCTAAAAGTACAAAAATTAGCTGGGCATGGTGGCATGTGCCTGTAATCCCAACTACTTAAGAGGCTGAGGCAGGAGAATTGCTTGAACCCGGGAGGCGGAGGTTACAGTGAGCTGAGATCGTGCCACTGCACTCCATCATGGGCGACAGAGCAAGGCTCTGTCTCAAATAAATAAATAAATATGTCACTGTCCTGGCCAGTTGCAGTGGCTAACACTATAATCCCAACACTTCGGGAGGCCAAGGTGAGAGGATAACTTGAGACTAGGAGTTGAAGACCAGCCAAGGCAACATAACGAGGCCCCATCTTTACAAAAATACAAAAATTAGCTGGACATGTAGTCCCAGCTGCTTGGGAGGCTGAGGGGCAAGGATTGCTTGAGGCCAGGAGATTGAGCCTGCAGTGAGCTATGACGATGCCACTCACTGCATTCAAGCCTGGGTGACAGAGCAAGACCCTGCTCCTGGACATATTACTAAGTGCTTTCAGCATTTCATTTGATCCTCATAAAAATCTTATGAAGGCCGGGCATGGTGGCTCATGCCTGTAATCTCAGCACTTTGAGAGGCCAAGGCAGGTGGGTCACCTGGGATCAGGAGTTTAAGACCAGCCTGACCAATATGGTGAAACCCCGTCTCTACTAAAAATAGAAAAATTAGCCAGATGTAGTGGTGTGTACCTGTAGTCCCAGCTTTTTAGGAGGCTGAGAAAAGAGAACTGTTTGAACCTGGGAGGCAGAGGTTGCAGTAAGCCAAGATCGCACCACTGCACTGCCGCCTGGGCAACAGTGAGACTCCATCTCAAAAAAAAAACAAAACAAATCTTATGAGGTTGAATTCCATTTTAGAGACGAGGAAACTGGGACCCTCAACTGTGCAGAACGGATGAGTGGTACTACCAGAATTCAAACCCCAGACTCCGGAACTCATGCTCAGAACTACTACAACGTTCATAAACGGAGCAAATCCAGTCTTGTGTGCATTTAGTTTGGCATAGCAACACCACCACATTTCTCAGGCAAAATGGATTTCCAGCTTCTCTTGAAAAATCCTGAAATCTAGTCCAGGACCGTGGACAGTATTTAAAAAAAGAAAATGAAGAAAAGGCCGGGCATGGTGGCTCACACCTGTAATCCCAACACTTTGGGAGGCCAAGGTGAGTGGATCACTTCAGGCCAGGAGTTCAAGACCAGCCTGGCCAACATGGTGAAACCCTGTCTCTACTAAAAATACAAAAATTAGCCGAGCGTGGTGGCATGCATCTGTAGTCCCAGCTACTCAGGAGGCTGAGGCACGAGAATTCCTTGAACCTGGGAGGCAGAGACTGCAGTGAGTGGAGACAATGCCACTACACTCCAGCCTGGACAACAGAGCGAGACTCAGTCTCGACTAGGTCTCAAAAAAAAAAGGGCCGGGTGTGGTGGCTAACACCTGTAATCCCAGCACTTTGGGAGGCCAAGGTGGGCAGATTACCTGGGGTCGGGAGTTTGAGACCAGCCTGACCAACATGGAGAAACCCCATCTCTACTAAAAATACAAAATTAGTCAGGCATGGTGGCGCATGCCTGTAATCCCAGCTACTCAGGAAGCTGAGGCAGGAGAATCACTTGACCTGGGAAGGCAGAGGTTGCAGTGAGCCAAAATCGCGCCACTGCGCTCCGGCCTGGGCAACAAGAGTGAAACTCCGTCTCAAAAAAACAAAAAAGAAGAAAAAGAAGGCTTTTATAGCTTCTGCCTAGAAGTGACACATGTCAATTCAGCTCATATTTTATTGACCAGTCAAACAGCTAACCCTGGCCAGGCAAAGTGGCTCATGCACATAATCCCAACACTTTGGGAGGCCGAGTTGGGCAAACCCAGGAGCCCAAGGCCAGCGTGGGCAACTTGGCAAGGCTCTGTCTCTGCAAAAGAATACAAAAATTAGCCGGGGTGGTGGCACACATCTGTAGTCCTAGCTACTCGGGAGGCTGAGGTGGGAGGATCGCTTGAGCCCAGGAGGTCCGGGCTGCAGTGAGCCATGATTGAGCCACTGCACTCCAGCCTGGGCGACAGAGCGAGACCTTGTCTGAAAATAATACAGAGATAGCCGTAACTAAAGGGGTTAGAGAAGCCGACTCTTGCCACATGCTTGGAAGGAGAAGAACTGGAAAACTTGTGGACAGCCCTTATGACAAGCACAGCTTCCTGTGGTTCCCAGGGGAAGTTAGTGCCGCCGGATGGAGGCTTTTTCTGGGATACCACCCACTGCAAGGCACCCAATAATTGAACTCTTGTTACGTGGGATGGCAACATCCATATAGAACAGAGGAGTCTGATTGACACTGACCAAGGTGGGCGAGTGAATGGAAAATGCCTCTGTGAGAAGCTCAGGGTCAGCCTTGGGATCAGCAATCACTAAAAAGCCAAGCTCCCCAAGTTGCAATGGATCTGGTTACTGAAAACCCCAGACGTGAAGTGCCCAGCAGTGTGTATGGCTTCAGGTGGCCGAGGAACATGTTAGCAGACTTCACTGGCCAGTGATCCTGGGGGAATGGATGGCATTGATGGCTGGGTTTGGGTTTATTTTATTTTTTTAGACAGGGTCTTGCTCTCTTGCCCAGGCTGGTGTGAAGTGGTGCAGTCATAATTCAATGCAGCCTCAACCTCCTGGGCTCAAGTGATCTTCAGTCTCTGGAAGTGCTGGGATTATAGGCATGAGCCACCACAGGAGGCCAATAGCTGGGTTTCTACTGGCAAAATTAAAAAAAAAAAATCAATCAGGTATGGTGGTGCCTGCCTGTAGTACCAGCTACTCGGGAGGCTGGGGTGGGAGATTGAGCCTGGAAGGTCAAAGCTGCAGTGAGCCACGACTGAGCCACTGCATTCCAGCCTAGTGAACAGAATGAGACCTCATCTCTAAACATAAAAAATATAAATAAGGCCGGGCGCGGTGGCTCACGCCTGTAATCCCAGCACTTTGGGAGGCCGAGGCGGGCTGATCACAAGGTCAGGAGATCGAGACCACGGTGAAACCCCGTCGCTACTAAAGATACAAAAAATTAGCCGGGCGCGGTGGCGGGCGCCTGTAGTCCCAGCTACTCAGGAGGCTGAGGCAGGAGAATGGCGTGAACCCGAGAAGCGGAGGTTGCAGTGAGCCGAGATCGCGCCACTGCACTCCAGCCTGGGCAACAGAGCGAGACTCCGTCTCAAAAAAATATATATATAAATAAATAAATATTAAATGGTAGTTGGCTACCATTGAAAATATTTAAATATCAATCTAAGATTAAATACTTTAAAAAGTCTGAGGTACAGAATGGAATATACTATACACGTTATGAATACTAGTAAATTAAAAGTAGCAATATAATGAAGAAAAATCTGGGTGTAGGGAAAGAGTGAAGAAAATGTTAAAAATTAATAACAACTGGGCTGGGCATGGTGGCTCACACCTGTAATCTCAGCACTTTGGGAGGTCAAGGCAGGCGGGTCACTTAAGCCCAGGAGTTCCAGACTAGCCTGGCCAAGATGGTGAAACCTGGTCTCTACTAAAAATGTAAAAATTAGCTGGGCGTGTTGTCTCATGCCTGTAATCCCCACTACTTGGGAGGTTGAGGCATGAGAATCTCTTGAACCTGGGAGGCGGAGCTTGCAGTGAGCCGAGATCACGCCATTGCACTCCAGCCTGAGTGACAG